>NW_026941464.1:0-133494 GCF_032062105.1 Saccostrea cuccullata
CTCCACATATATATTTTATCTATGATGTTATAGGTTTAAAGAACAGCGGAAAATTCTTTATGTCAGCCATACAAATAAATACATTGTTGAAAAATACTTATTCAGCTCAGACGAGTACTTATTGGACATGTTATTAATATAGTTTTTTTTTTCAATATCATTATTTTCAATTTAACCTCTCAACCCTTTATTGCGATATTTCACCATCTATTTGATACCATAATAAATTCTGACAAATAGCTCGAGGTCTTCTTTTTCATATTTTTGACAACCGACCAGGGCTTATATCGCCATCTTCGACAGAAGTCATAATATCTAGCGAAATTCTAGTATGAAATTTTGACACTAGTTTGAAGATCTTCCCTTAGTATTGGCTCTTCCTAAAAAAGAGTTGTAGAAGGTTTTTATTATATTCACTGTACCAGTTATGCATGTATCAGTCCAGCAGGATATTACTTAAAGAAGAACATGAATATGTTAGATATGTTTCTAATGTTCAATATTTATGCAATGTCAATATTTAAATTTGAATTTGTTTCGAATTAAAAATGTGTAATGAATGAATGGTGATTTTCTTCTTTTTTCCCAGAAAAGATAATATGATTTAATCAGAATCTATGTAACTAGGTCCCTTGAAAAACTTGAATAGAATAGAGAAAGTAAATTTGACATCGGACATGCAACTACTATAGGAATGTACGTACATGTACGACACACTTAAAAAGATATGTTCAGAAATAAAATATCCTCTCATACATTGTGTATTTTACAAACTTAAAATTAAACTTAAAACTACTAATTCGTATCTAAATGCATGTTAAATTAACAATGACTGAAGTTGTTTACTTTATTATGTTAACTGTTTACTAAACATATCCACAGACGTCTTTTTATCTTTACAAGCACCTTTACGTATTAATACAAAGCAACTTATTTGAAAATTAGATTAACGCAAAAAATGGTGTATATGAAAAAGACTTGTATGGTGATAATGGTTCATTCCATGATATTATGTTTAATACAAAATTTTAACACATTATTTTGAGGACATTTTTTAAACATACTTTCATATACATTTATTTGTGAAAGGGCGCCATATATTTAGATAAGAAATGCCATGTAGGTACTCATATCTCATCGAAGGAAACAAAAATGATACATTGCTATAAAACTTTGCTCAGAGTATGTCTTCTTAAACACATTTTATGATTTTAAGACGAGATAGGAAGATATCGAAAAGTAATCAAGACCAAAAGTCCATTAAAAGAATACAAATTGATAGCAAAGTCGGACATTCAAACATTAGACACGATGAGAGTGACCAGTTGACAGGGAAAATTTACTCCCCCGTGGCACCAGATTCCAACTACCATTACTGTTTAAATTTGTTTTGCTCCTAATTTTATTTTGTCTAGAAACTTTCGTTTATTGCTCATTATCACCATTTTCTGATTCTTTTCATGTAAAATAAAAAGAATAAATAGATGCGCTTTAACAGGGCGCTATGAGTTCAAATAAAATCACAAACAATTCTGAAGTCTATTTAATCGTCGATTTGAAAAATAACGTTGAAATTTGAAGTTTGATTTTGCAATCATAGTTAATAAATACGTGTTCTTCTGGTTACTTAAAAAAATAAGTTGTACCTCTTTAACTGCAAGCCTTTTTTGTGAATAATATTTGTTTGTTTGTATTTCAGAGAAATTTTCTTAATTGCGAGAATACTTTTCTCCAATTAATACCTTCTATCGGGAAGATTGACGAATATGAACAGCAGTTACTCATCTGAAGAAAAAGTCCTCGGCAATTACAAACTTGCTTCAATACCTTTTACTCTTATCATTGGAATTCCATGCGTTATTATGAACACCTTAATTTTTGTTATCCTTATAAATAAGCAAACATTGAGATGAAATGCCTATCACTTTCTCGTTCTTCTGTTGTCATAATGTGATATTCTTGTCGGATTTGGATACATTTTTCATGCTATTGAGGTCATTTTTTCCGAATGGAAGGGACTCTTTACCTCATTGTGCATTTGTAAGATCGTTTTGATTGTCAGTGGCACATTATGGTCTCTGTGTCAGGTTTGTTTGATTGGTTTGCAAAGATATCTGGTTATATGCCATACATCATGGAACAATCGTTTGTTTGGGAATGCGAGAAAATATTTTGTCTGTGTTGTCAGCTGGCTCATTATTGTCGTATTTACAGTAGGTTTTATTTCGCCCTCGGAAAGACCCTTTTCCAATTGTACCATACTTTATATTTACAGTGAATGCTTTGAATTTTTCCTGTATTTTATTAGATTTATGGTCATGAAATTAGTGGTATCAATTGGAATATACTTTGTTACTCTTCGCCATGTCATCCGAAGCAGAAGATTAACCGTACCTCAAAATCAGCTCATTGCTCTTCCAAATCTACAAAAAGATAGCTTTAAATACCTCAGGTAAGAAATTAAGGAACAGCCACATGTAGAAAATGCCATACGAATCGAAGGTGAGGTACAAGCAATTCATAGAATAATAGTGAGACCCTATCAAGCGTCGTCCATAAGAACCACCGAATCGCAAGTGGGATCAGAAGAAATGTCCTCTGAAATTAAAAAAATTACAGAAAACCCCGCCAACTTGTCATCCAGAGGAATCGATGAGCAGAACACAGAAACAGGAGAAACTCCCTCTGTTCAGCCCAAAGTCACAGGATACACCTATCAAACACAGGCCGATCTGAGAAATAAGAAAATATGGAGCACCATTGTTCTCCTCGGATTATTATTGATATTTCTACTTTTGTTCACTGGTCCATTTTTTATCTTTATTTTCTTTTTCAATAAAGTTTCTTCTAATTTTGCTGCTATTGCAGCTTTCTTCTGGGGAATAAATTCAATGATTAACCCAGTGTTATACAGCGTGAAAAGTCTAAGTGTACGTTGTACTGTAAAGGAAATTCTATGTTGTTAATCCTAAAAGAGAACATTCATCACAAATGTACGTACCAGTTGTGTGTTTGATAACTGAAATATAAAAAAATTCTTGATTTTGTAAACACAAATACAATGTAAATACATTTAATTTGAAAAACGAAGATCAGCAGTCTGGTGATTTGTGGGTGTTTTCTTTTTCTCCTGTTTATTTAAACAATAAAATGCTTTCTTTGTTTGTTATTACTGGAATTAATGGAAGCAGCTGTTGCAGAAAAAATACATAACCCGCGTAAGCGGGTTATGTAAATTTTTTCTGCAATAGCTGCGACCGTTAATTCCAGTAATAACAAACAAAGACATTTTATTGTTTATATTTATATCTGTTTAAATAATCGTTTAAAGTAGGATTAAAAAGTTTAATTATTGTATTAATGATGCGAACGTCTTTATACGTTTCATTGATGGAACAGCCACTGATCAAGAAATCGGTACAGGCGGCATGCACTGTAGTTCATGCATTGATTAACGCAATGGGTTTTCTTAAGAAATAAAGGAGAAAATATTCAGCGAATGTAAATATACTTACATAATTCATGGTATTAAATTTTATTTATGTTTTTTTTTAACATATTAATGTAGAATTTTATTCTAAAATAATTTCTAAAAACAGATTACAAATATAAAAATAACAAATACGATATTTGAAAATAATAGTATATGTGTTTGTCAATTCTTAAATGCCAGTTCGTAAATGAAAATGATGTCGTCATGCTCTCAGTGTTTTATTTATAAAAATTGCGTATTATATAATAAAACAATTATGGATCTTCCTGGTGTTGAATATGGTTCAATATTGGTCAATTTTGAAAATTCCACAATCCTAAATCGTGATCATATTCTTCTTCACTCTATAACTATGGTCCTAGCTGATGGATACGTAATTACTGGTGATGTACGTATAGTTTATATTCAGAACCTTAGAGTACACATTTTAAAAGGTCCTCAATATATAGCGAAACCGAATCCTTCAACTGGCGTCGGAATTTCATTTATATCATGGATTCTGTAGAAGATTACTCCAGTCGATTGGCAAGATATGAAAAAGAAAACGTTGACACTTTGTCAGAATGGATTAAATGTATCAGATCTATGGTACAATCGCGCATAAAGGATTGAGGGGCAATAAGAAAACCATCTACTAGTATCCTTCCGTATTCAATAATCCAGAAGTGAAAAAGGAATTAGATGGATTACACGTTCAGTACGTACTTTTCCTTGCAGACAAATCAGGTGGCAGTATTGTCTCTGGTAGCAAAGCTTATTTTTAAAATCATATTTTAGAAGTATTTAATTTTAATTTAGAAGTGGTAATCCAGCCTGTACTCAAAGTTCCCTTTCTAAGGAAGAAATCATTCAAACTATTATTTCAAATATTACAAACAACTAAAATGAGTTGAATTTCTAAATCTGTACTGGATTCTTAAACTTCATAAAAATCCTTTCAAACAAGATAGCGGGTTCCAGTAAATGTTCAACGAAGTCTCTTTCTTTACTCCTCACTTATATATTAAGAGTAGAGAAAGAGAAACTTGAAGAATACTGTGCAACTATATATTCGAGAAGTGGTGTAAATCAGATGTGGATACTAAAAAAATTCCATTTCTTTTATTTACCAAAATCAACAGCTTAAAACTTCAAATAAAACTGACAGCTGCTTTTTCAATAAAAATAAATAAACTCGTAAATTAAAGAAACAGGTTGACTAATGTCCTTTTTTGGCTGAGTGAATTTCTGAAAAAAACTTAAACTGCTTAGTTAGAATTATGTATCCTTTAGACTTTTGGAGATTGCATGTCTATCAAAAAAGAATTAATTTTCTGGCTGTCAGGAAATGCGTCAATTTCGGAAAAGTCTACAAAAACAAACAATTTTAAAATCTTTTTTTCCCCAAATTTATCATAGAGCGCAACCTCTGATCTAAAATTACCAACTAGTCAATAATAGAACTGCTTCTGAGGATTACAAGGTATGTTTATTTTTTTAGATTAGAGAGTTCGCTCATATTTTTTTCTTCTCTTAAGTACTCAAATAAACCTTTTAACACTAAAATTCAAGAATATTGCAACTCCATAAAACCTGGGTTCCAAGACCTGGAATTTGAGGAGAAAGATTTTAATAAGAAATGAATGTACTATGTCTCTACTTTATTTAGATGTTTTGATGGAACATAACGTGCTAGTAAATAAATTTCTATATCTACAGGTCCGTTTTATGTATAAAGTGAACCGAGCTCTTAACTTATTTTGTCATTGATCACTTGCAAAATTCTTTCAATTTCATTTTTGTGTTTCCCATTCTAATGTCCATACGATATATCCCGGTAAGCTTAAGATAAAACATACCACAGAGCCTGACACATATGTTTCATATCTGGATATTTTATTTGGAAAAGACGCTACTGCTAATCAAGCTATATAGGGAAAACATTGTTATATGACAATACAATACGTCTTCGATAAATCTATCTTCAATATATATCCATGTTTCATCTAAGGGCGCACTTGATTTGTCTTCATTATACTTCAACCGGTGTAGATGATTTTCACCTTATAAATCAAATGAAATTGAGTGTAGTGTAGCATTTCCAACATGGTCGTCAAAATTGCAACAAGCTGAGGGGATCTTTTTTGCTGAAGATTTCTGAAGATAGATTACTGATATTCTTGTGCCATCAACTTGTTTGTCAATAATTTATCTAGTTTTAGAAATTGTACATCCGTAGAGCATGCTCTTGTGTATCGAATCAACTCAGAGATATAAACCCCGTATGCAGGTAATGAAGGCATATTGCTGCATACGTAAGGAACGTTGACGATTGAAAAGTTAAAGTCATCACATTTATCATATTCACAATCGGAATTCATAACCAAAAACTTTGTTTTACGTTTTGTATTTATGTCGTACGCACGCCTATATTGTGGAGCAGTTCAAATAGCAACTTTTTTTAAATTATGATTTTTTAAAAAATATTTGATGAGAAATGAAAAACAAATCTAGATATATGCCAACCACTTAGACTGATTATTAGGCAAACCTTTAAAACCTTCTTTCTTACTTTCATGTTTGCTGTCTATGAAATGTGGCATATTGTGAACCATTAATAGATCGTTCGCTTTTGTGGACAATAATAAGAACACATTGTCTTACAGTGTGAAAAAAAAATCATTTTGTCATTTGATGAATCCTAAAAAAAATGATGCTATTAGTATAAAAGACAACTATAAAACTACAGATCTTTTATTCTGACTCCCAAAGACATAGAGATCATTATGGCATCACACCTTTGATATGTCGCGGATCGGATGTTGCTTTTCTTAGTACAGTCACGATAATTAGTCCTTTTATGCAATGATACGATGCAATAATATGGCGAAGGTTTTATTATGTCTTATATCAAATTTTTAAACAACTGCTTTTACTTCGCCTTTGCCAAATTATAACATATCATTTCACCCTGTTAATAGTATTATAGATAATGTAAAACAGGAATACTTATCGGCAGAATGTATGTGCAGAAAGGTAAGCTGGAAAAAGTAGCAGGAAAATCTACCTGCTAATTAAAAAGATTCCAGGGGTAGCAAAAGAGCAATGCTGAAAAACAGCGGACACATGTGTAGTGTCAGGGCTTCCACAGAAAAGATATATTAAGTTTTGATAATTGATAATAAAACAAACTGTGCTCCCGTATGTCAGCTTATTGCGAGGCTTGAAATTTCTCAGATGCAAGTCAAACTTCAAAGGTCAAAAAGTCTAAGTTGTTGGTATCTAAAGGAAGATCTTTTCATAAGGCATAAACCTGTGAAATGTTAAAACACTGGTACAAACTATTAAAAAGTTATGGCCAAGGATAAATTAAAAAAATATATAAGGTCAAACTCTAAGATCAAGCACAAAAGGTAAAAATATGTCTATACCCTTGAAGGTTCTTGTCACAATGAATACACATGAGAAGTATGAAAGCCCTAGATAAAAGTTTGGGTTTTTTTTTTTTGGAAAAGTAGGTCAAACTCCAAGAGGTCATATTTGGTTGTACCCAAAGAAAGGTGTTTTCTTAAACAACACCTTTTTTTTGGTTTCTAAATAATTGTCCTTTTAAATATGACATTAGAGTTTGATCCGCTTATAAAAAAAACTTTAACCTTGGCCATAACTTTTGAAACGATAGCAGTAGGGTTTCATATTTTACAGGTGTATTCCATATGAGAAGTCTTTCCTTTTGATACCAACAATTTTTTCCCTTTTCACCTTGCCCTTGAAGTCTAACTTGCACTTAAGAAACTTCAACACTTGACATAATTATCTCTTGACTTTGGTGTTTGACTTGCATTGAAGAAACGTTTGCCTCCGCCAAAAGCTGCCATTCGGGGGCATTAGTTTTTATACAGTTTAAACATGATAATATAAGTGAAGGTAAAATCAATTACAAACATTGAGGTAAGATTCTTGTAAAAATATTGTGTAATGTAACTTTACCACTAAATCTTTTATACATAAATCATTATTATATTTTAAAAAGGATTTATCTGAATGCTACGTGTATTTTTTTATATAGTTGTAGTGAGATTACATCTCATCTGCATTAAATGTCACGATATTATGAAAATAAAGTCTAACAATTCATATAATTACATATCTATAAGTTATTTCCATTTCATTGCAGTGAGGTTCATAATTAAAACATCCAAAGCTTTACTTGATATATTCATACACATATCTAATGAATTTAACAGAAACAAAAGTTTGTTCATAATTAATTGTTTTAACGTATTTCAGTTCTACGTGAAGATGAACAAAGTTCGTAAATATCATTTTGCAGTATTAAAATAAAACTACAGACAGAATGCAATGAAAGTGCAGTGGTACCGGAAACTCTGCAAATGAGCACGTGCAATAATCAGACAGTCTGACCCTGCTTTCCTTGTTAGATAAAGTGTGACGTTGCAGGTGATGATGTTAAATCTTATAATTCTGATATCGTTATTTTGTGAGTCACATGCACTGTTTGTCACAATAGAAACTCGGGCAGGGGCGGTACGGGGATTCCGTATCCCTTCCAGCTCCGGGGGATCGCTGGATATTTACTTAGGGATACCTTTTGCTGAGGCCCCAATAGGTAGTCTTCGGTTTGCACCACCGGTAGAGAAGAGAAGTTGGAGACCAAGGATTTTGAATGCAACGAAATTTGGACCCGCTTGTTCTCAGCCACTCAGACCCCTGCAGTAAGATACTAAACATTCAGTAATTATTAAATAGTACTGTTAGCTACTGAGTATATAGATGAAATTTAAAAGAATTATCCTTACAGGTTATGTGATTTCGGATGTCCACACAAAACCATAACATAAGTCGCGTTTTAATTGTTGGACTCGAAAGTTCTATTTTATTTGGTCCCTGTCTAGGACTGGAACCAATCAGAAACAGCTTTGTAATTGATTATGACGTCCTAAAAATGAAAAGTATTAAAATTGTAAGACTGTTGACTAGTTACTTTAAAGGAAACATCATAGATTTATCCTTGGCAGTTTGTCCTCCTTACAATCACACAAAACATTCCCTGGAGTTGATAAATTTGAAAATGACGGAATTGAAAAGTATATTCTCCTTGATTAGTTTATAGCTACCTATTACGTCATGTGTTACCGCACAAGCCCATCTTTTATATATTCATATATATATATATATATATATATATATATATATATATATATATATATATATATATATATATATATATATATATATATATATATTAATTTAAAGGCGTTGTAAAAAAAAACCGCGAATATGGAAGGCCTTCAGAACAAATAGAAAGCTAGAGAAATTGGAGTAGTCGTTCAATCGAGCACGTACAGGATGATGCGACATACGGCCTCGGTAAATTGACAAATGATTGAATGTCCAAATTAAACTCTAATTTTTGCATTCAACTTATCACTGATATGTGTACACTAATGGAAAACTACTTTAAGCAAAAATAAAAATAATTTGGAAAATAAACATCTTCACTTGGGTTGGGGTATCCTGTTTTTCATTTCCATTGAATTTTGGCACCGCCTTACTCCCTTGAAATATATGGGTTGAAGGAGTTTTTTTTTCTCTTTTTGCTCGACACTGTATTTTATCGAAATTTAGTTTTTATGTAGAGGGAGAAAATTGCACCAATTGCGCTCACTTGTTATGTTTAAAATATTGTAAAATCTTGCTGGACTACCCCAGTGTAAACAAAACAGGAGGCAAGAGGCCACATCGCTCACCTGAGCAACTAGCTAGGTAAAAGCAAATCAGTTCAGTATTGAAAAGGGGATTTGAACAAACTTAAATCTACACTTCCAAAAATGCTTTTAAATCAATATGACACATAATGGCTTTGTTCTTAACTGTTATGATTCACTTTGATGTTGCTTTTAAATTGATGATAAATCATGGCTTTGTGAAGAATTTTAACGATTTTTCCATGTAATCCTATGTAAAATCTTGATACTCTATTTTGGCCCCACTTAACCCCTGGGGGTCATGGTTTGAACAAACTTGAAACTAAACTACCCAAGGATGCTTCCATATAAATATGACCAATCACAAATTTGCTGTTCTCAAGTTGAAGAATGTAGTATCCCAATTTTATGTGTCATTGAATGTAAGATCCCTTCTATCGCAGTAAAATTCTGAATTCTCAAATATTTTTTTAAAAGTATAGTTCCAGTTCTAAATATCGGATAGGTGGGAAAGATTGATAATTTTGTTCATTGTTTTGTTTGATGCAATATAAAGAGAAAGTTTTGTCAAATAAAACCATCAAGAAAATTGCCTTCTATATGAAAAGATTGGGTCATCCCTTCCCCAGATAATACCTGGCTGACATTTATATATATTTCTTAAATTCGCTGTAAATTCTGAAAAATTCCGATTTACTTATCGATTATAAATACATTCGGAGTTTTTCCGAGTTTATATAGAATTTTATATGCATGCAGCTAGCATACAAAAACGTGACAAGAGTACGAAGTTGCTTTGAATATTGAAGTGGTCAGTATTTGAGTGCATTTGTTTAGACTGATTAAATGTGAAGAAATTATTACGTCTTTGGTATTTTCTGCTTTTCTTTTTCGCAAGAAATTGATTTAAGGAATATTGCGATTACGTGCATGAGAATTAAAAAAATGTCCCGGAAAATCGTCAAAGTTTAACATAAGTGATATTCATCGAAGTCTATAGAGAGCCTTTTTTTTAATTAAAAAAAATGAAAGCTGGTGTCTGCACTTTTCAAATACGAGCTACATGTGTCGCTTTCTATAGAAAACACGCTTTCCAAAGGTATTCACCTGTGGCGGAATGGAATCACGTGACATATTATCTATTCTTAGCAGGTCAACAAGAGGTTAATCCTATGTAAATGTACTCACCGAACAGATTCAAAATCATGATACTTTTAAGTAGAAGACACAGAGCGCATTGTTGTTCAACAAAGATATTTTTACACAATCTGTATAAATATAATATACACATTATATTTTGATGTCGACTTTGAACAAAGCTGCGCTCGATGTTTACAAAAGCCGTAAAGTGGGTACCTGTCACAAATTTCTTTTGATATTCATGAAAATCAAAGGACCCCACGTTCAAAACACAGCTTCGCGTGTACTTTTTTGCAATTATTTGAAATTTTTAAACGTTGGAGCATATACTACAGACATAAGAGAACAATGTAATTTACTTTTTAAGCTTTTTAATGAAAGTTTAAAATTTGACAAGTAACCGGGGACCACAGGTAATGGCTTATTGAGACTTCTTCTTTTAGAGAAATACCCGGTATTAATCCTGAGAATGTAAAATATCAAAATTTCTCAATCACTTTTTAAAAAATTATTCCACACATAATCTACAAGTAATTTAGATCCAACGGAAAACGAAAATTCACAATAAACATAATTTACTCGTAATTTTGATCCAAACGAAAGAAAAAAATCGCAATAACGGAAAACATCCACTCTCCTCGTGCAAAATCATGTAAGTCCATTTTTCGCGTTTTTATATTTTTAAAATCCTTCTCGCTTACGACAGCCAGACGTCTCTTTCACTTCGTTTTTAATGTCGAAATTCAATTAGAAAATAAAAATCCGTGATATCAAAGTCCATCGAAGAATTTTCTGTAAATCCTGATTTTGTAAAACAAACCGGGATTTTTAAGACCCCTGAAATATATTATAATCTATCTCAATCTGCAGATCACAAAAATTACGGTTAAATCCCTCACTTTATCCATTAAGACTGACTATCACTCGATTACGTCTACCCCGTTAAATTATCAAAACTAATCTGACCGAATTTTACGTTTTCCGTAAAAATATATATACTGCGGATGCGTACTCCCCGTTGGGGCCTCATCTACAGAACTCTGAGGGAAGTTTGGATGCTGCAAAGTTATAAAGTGGGCGGAGTTATTTTTGATTGATCGTGTCACAAATCATTTAGAGAACTCGACAGGTTCTGTATCGTAGATACAAATTTGGGGGTGGAGACTCGTGCGGAGCACTCGTCCACCCCCAAATTTGTATCTACGATACAGAACCCGTCTCGTTCTCTAAATAATACTTGTAAAAAAAAATATTCTACATGTATACTAGTTAGTCTAACATTTCCATTCTATAATTTTCCATTTGCATTGTGTATGTGTATCTTTTTTTTTTAATTCTATATTTTCCATACAACGTGATTATATTCTCACGCTTCAATTTTCATACAAGTCGAACAATTTTTGGAGCAAAAATTATTTAAAAAGAACCCCCCCCCCCAAAAAAAAAAAAAAAAAAAAAAAAAAAAAAAAAAAAAAACAAAAAAAAAAAAAAAAAAAAAAAAAAAAAACAAAAAAAAAAAAAAAAAAAAAAAAAACCAGTCTCCCAGTTTGGCCCTGGTTGAATGAGAAACTTGAGAATATATTTCGTTATAGCCTTTTAAAATATTGACCATGATGCGAGTAATTTTGATCATAAGCGGATAATGAACTTTGATGCGACCTTTCAATGCACAATCGCAGTGTACGAAATATTTCTTGTATACTGCTGATGTCAAATGTTGATGTGTATGAACGCGTAAATTAATCTTCAGATACAATATTTTCATTCAGAAACTCGTGCATCTTTTTGATATTAACTTGAGAGTAATAATTGTACATACAATCATCTAATATTTGTTTTTAAATAAAACAATTTTGCAAATGACCAATGACAAGGAAAGTGATTTTTATTATATCACCTACATGTAAGTCACTCAGGTGAAGTTTTGTTATCCATTTTCGTTCGTCTTCATGCGTTGGCTGTTAAGGTAAGACGACACCTTCCTAAAAAATATATAACTTTTCCTAAGAATTTTTCATTGAAGTATAAGTACTTAATTAAGCTTACTCACAAAAATTAGGGTACCTTACCAGGCATTTGGACAAGATAACACAGGGTCATATTTCTAATATAACCCTTATGGGTATTCTTCTGAATGGCCTATATCACCATTTTTGGTGTACTTACATTTAAAAACATTTAGAGAACAATGTAGAAATCAGAAGAGAATGACAAATATGAACAAGAGGCCCAGGGGCCACAGCGCTCACCTGAGCACATCGGCTAGGAAAAAGCACATATCAGATCAGACCTAAAAGTTTACTGAGGTGGGGCGGGGGGGGGGGCTTGAATTTTAACCCCCCGGGGGTTCATGATTTGAACAAACTTGAATCTACACTACCTGAGGATGATTCCATATAAATATCACTAATCATGGCTTTGAATACTTAAAAAGGAGATTTTAAAAGGTTTCCCTATATATCCCTATGTAAAACTTGGGTCAGCAATTTTGGCCCCACCCTGGTCCCGGGGGTCATGATTTGAACAAACTTTAATCTACACTACCTGAGGATAATTTTACATGAGTGCATCTTTCCTGTCTCAATGGTTCTTGAGAAGATTTTTAAAGATTTTCCTATATATTCCTATGTAAAACTTTGATCGGCCATTTTGGCCCCACTCTAGCCCTGGGGGTCATGATTTGAACAAATTTGAATCTACACTACCTGAGGATGATTCCATATGAGTTTCATCTTTCTTGGCCCAGTGGTTCTTTAGAAGAAAACTTATAAAGAGTTTTCCTATATATTCCTATGTAAAACTTGGATCGGCCATTTTGGCCCCACCCTAGCCCCGGGGGTCATGATTTGAACAAACTTGAATCAACACTAGCTGAGGATAATTCCACATGAGTTTCATCTTTCCTGTCTCAATGGTTCTTGAGAAGATGATTTTTAAAGATTTTTCCTATATATTCCTATGTAAAACTTTGATCGGCCATTTGGCCCCACCCTAGCCCTGGGGGTCATGATTTGAACAAACTTGAATCTACACTACCTTAGGATGATTCCACATGAGTGTCATCTTTCCTGGCCCGTTGGTTCTTGAGAATATTTTTTTACAAGAGGCCCAGGGGCCACAGGGCTCACCTGAGCACATCGGCTTGAAAAAAGCACATATCAGATCAGAACTGAAAGTTTACTGGGGTGTGGGGTGGGGGGAGGCTGAATTTTAACCCCCCAAGGGGTCATGATTTGTACAAAAATTAGAATCTACACTACCTGAGGATGATTCCATTTAAATAGAAAAATATCACTAATCATGGCTTTGAAGTACTTGAAAAGAAGATTTTAAAAGGTTTCCCTATATATCCCTATTTAAAATTTTGGTTGGCCATTTTGGCCCCATCCTAGTCCCAGGGGTCATGATTTGAACAAACTTGAATCTACACTACCTGAGGATGATTCCACATGGGTTTCATCTTTCCTGGCCCAATGGTTCTTGAGAAGAAGATTTTTAAAGATTTTTCCTATATATTCCTATGTAAAACTTTGGTCGGCCATTTTGGCCCCACCCTAGCCCCGGGGGTCATGATTTGAACAAACTTGAATCAACACTACCTGAGGATAATTCCACATGAGTTTCATCTTTCCTGGCCCAGTGGTTCTTGAGAAGAAGATTTTTAAAGATTTTTTCTATACTCTCCTATGTAAAACTTGGGTCGACCGTTTTGGCCCCACCCTAGCCCCGAGGGTCATGATTTGAACAAATTTGAATCTACACTATCTGAGAATGATTCCACATGAGTTTCATCTTTCCTGGCAGAGTGGTTCTTAAGAAGAAAATTTTTGAAGATTTTTTCCTATATATTCCTATGTAAAACTTTGGTCGGCCATTTTGGCTCCACCCTGGCCCCGGGGGACATGATTTGAACAAACTTGAATATACACTACCTTAGGATAATTCCACATGAGTTTCATCTTTCCTGTCCCAGTGGTTCTTCAGAAAAAAACTTATAAAGAGTTTTCCTATATATTGCTTTGTAAAACTTGGGTAATTAATTTTGGCCCCACCCTGGTCCCGGGGGTCATGATTTGAACAAATTTGAATCTACGCTACCTGCGGATGATTCCATATGAGTTTCATCTTTCTTGGCCCAGTGGTTTTTCAGAAGAAAACTTATAAAGAGTTCTCCTATATATTCCTATGTAAAACTTGGATCGGCCATTTTGGCCCCACCCTAGCCCCGGGGGTCATGATTTGAACAAACTTGAATTAACGCTAGCTGAGGAAAAGTTTACATGAGTTTCATCTTTCCTGTCTCAATGGTTCTTGAGAAGATGATTTTTAAGGATTTTTCCTATATATTCCTATGTAAAACTTTGGTCGGCGATTTTAGCCCCACCCGAGCCCCAGGGGTCATGATTTAAACAAATTTGAATCTACACTACCTGAGGATAATTCCACATGAGTTTCATCTTTCCTGGCCCAGTGGTTCTTGAGAAGAAGATTTTTAAAGATTTTTTCTATACTCTCCTATGTAAAAATTTGGGTCGGCCATTTTGGCCCCACCCTAGCCCCGGGGGTCATGATTTGAACAAATTTGAATATACGCTATCTGAGAATGATTCCACATGAGATTCATCTTTCCTGGCCCAGTGGTTCAAGAGAAGAAGATTTTTTTAAAATGTCATAAATTTTTCTCTAATTCATAATTATCTCCCCGTGGCCCTTCATTTGAACATTTGAATCCCTTTTACCCAAGGATACTTTGTAGCAAGTTTGGTTAAAATTGGCCCAGTGGTTCTTGAGAAGAAGATGAAAATGTGAAAAGTTTACAACGACAACGACTACGACGACGACGACAACGACAACGACAACAACGACAGACAACGGACAAATTTTGATCAGAAAAGCTCACTTGAGCCTACGGCTCAGGTGAGCTAAAAATGCCATTAATTTTTTTTCTCCAATTCATAATTATCTCCCCTTGGAAAAGGGCGTGGCCCTTCATTTGAACAAACTAGAATCCCCTTTACTCAAGGATACTTTGTAGCAAGTTTGGTTGAAATTGGCCCAGTGGTTCTTGAGAAGAAGATGAAAATGTGAAAAGTTTACGATGACGACAACAACGACAACAACGACGACAACGACAGACAACGGACAAATTTTGATCAGGAAAGCTCACTTGAGCCTTCGGCTCAGGTGAGCTAATAATGTTTGATATAATACCAAGAGATACAAAGCATATATTTTAGGAACGTGTCGTCTGACCTTAAAGAAAATTTAGCTGAATATCGCCAAAGAGTGCTTCTCTATAATTGCCTGACGTCACGGCGTCAGGCTGTATAAGGATTGATATTTCCAAGGTGCGAACAGAAGAGGTCACAGTTAGCCAGCAAAATTTTGTGCATGCTGATTATCAC
The DNA here is from genome assembly GCF_032062105.1 of Saccostrea cuccullata. Taxonomy (NCBI): domain Eukaryota; kingdom Metazoa; phylum Mollusca; class Bivalvia; order Ostreida; family Ostreidae; genus Saccostrea; species Saccostrea cuccullata. The sequence continues at coordinate 15,747 of NW_026941464.1, forward strand.
TGGAATTTGTTACCTCCGTTTCAACAAAACATTTAGCAGAAAAAAATAACCGTCTTACTGATACAATATATTGATGTATTTATTTCCTTTACTTTTTTTGCATGCAGCTGTTTATTTCATGCGATTTCATATACGGACATGTCCGTTTGACCTTTTTTCTGCATTTCTGTTCTATTGGATGAGTCCATTTGTCTTCTAGGTAAGGGGTGTCACAATCATTTTGCGCCAAATGTCACGTGTATATCTTCGCGCCCTTTTCCTGGATGATTCTACTGCACTGAATGGAAATGAAAACTTCATCTTTTTATCGGAATTTCGAACTTTGGGGAAAAAACATATCGGTGATATTGTGAAAGCAGTTAGAAGTTACATCAATTAAAGTAAATAAAACGAAACGGCAAAAAATGTTCTTAAGAGGAAAACTGGCCAAATATACATAATATTTCTGATCATATCTCGCCCGGACCCCCCCCCCCTCCCCCCAGTGTTCAGAGATAAAATTCTTCCTCCTATGAAACACAGGAAATAGACTTAGGAAAAGTGTCCCTCCTATTCCAGGATTGAGGAATACTAGTATAAGGAATCACCGTCAAGTTCGTTGCATGGGTCATTTATGCATAACGGGCTGTTTCCAACAATCGTTCATACTCTGGCATACCCAACAATATAGTTCTTAATTTAAACATATTCTGAATGTTAATCATAACAATTCATTTATTTCTTGCATAGTTATCATATTCTCAGCTATCTTCCTGGTAGTCTATGCAGTTGAATCTAATTCTAAATTTTAATTTTTAAATCAATATAACCTTTAACCTTTACATATAGGCACGGCTTTCCAGCATACATTAATTTATTAGTTCATTTCCCTTATTTAATTACTACATCTTCTAAAACCATTTATAGAGTTGCGGAATAAGGAGCTGAGTTTACGTCGAGGGTTCTAATCCACTGCAGGACGTGGAGATCGGTCCTTAGGATGAGACCGTTTAAAACCAAGTCCTGAGTCGCAGTAGGTGTTATAGTCAGGCGGCATACCTAAATTTTTTGAGACAATTGTGCATTTTGTGATAAAAGCATAGAATTTTGTATGCAAGTAGAGTAGTTCATTACAAACATATCTGGATATTGGGCCACTTCATTCGGTACCTTGTATGACCTTGGTGGCCGATTTTCAAAATGACTGACAAACGCAAGCGTTTACAAGAACATTTTCTTTTGCGCGTTTAAAATAAAAACAACTTTGCAATATTTATAAATGTACTTACATTTGCACATGCTCTATGATTAAAAAAAATGTTTCATCTCATCGGGGTTAAGTATGTGCCAGCTGATGCTATTTATAGTAATAATTTTTCTAAATTGACAATATTAAAAATCTATTGTTAAAATTAAAATTAAAACATATTCTTTAAAACAGACATTTACGACATATCTTTAACTAATTTTTGCCGTGATAGAGACAAAATACCAACCCTTAAAATTGACTACCTTATTGTTTACTTTGCAGAGTTCACTTGTAACTGTTGTTACTATTTATAGTAACTTATAGTATAGTTCAAATTGTAACTGTTATTACTATTTATAGTAAATTTTAACTATCATTCTCAATACTTATCATACCTCCCGCTTGAAAAGTGAAAAGGTATATCGGTTTGTCCGTCCCTTCGTCTGTACGTCCGTTTGTTACGCTTTGGGATACCCATCTCTAATCTGCAACTCCTTTTTTAAGTGAAATTTAATGAAACTTTCACAGAATCTTTATTACATATTGCAATTGTGCACATCTTATTTTACTTTTTGATCCGACACATATTTTGGGTTTCCCCGCCACAGCATAACATGAACTTTTCCATTATAATCATTTGAGAAGCGGGGGTATCATTTAGTGAGCTCATTGCTCACAGAACCTCTACTTCAGTCAGAGGACGGCCATGCAAATTGAATGAAAAGAAACATAAAACACTATCATCGCAAAATTAATTGTGTTAAACATGTAACGCTTAAAAAACTATAGTTACTAGTATATTGAATACTGGTATATAAATGTTATGGAACTTAAGTTGTATGTATTGACTTTTGCCAATCTCTTTGACTTCCGATTTATCTGGAAGTTCTTACAGAGCTTGCAACGTTGTTCCATGCCTTAGGTCACACAAATTATGCAAGATGGATTCCTGTTCATCTCAGGGACATGGCGGAACTCCTTACAAAACACCCTGAAATAAATCAGGAATTTAATGATGGAAATTTCACAGCGCAAAACACCAAACGGGTCTTCTCTGCTATTCCCATCGACCAGGCACATGAACAAAACAATGCGTATATCAAGGACGACGGATAAGCAATAGGTCTTACTAATAACCATCCAATCCTTCTTCAATGGATGATATCTGGGCCAGAGATTGCAAGATTGATACAGGAGCTTCAAGATGAACAATCTGACAAGAGAGGGTCAAAAGATACCCGTCATCATGATCAAACACCTAGTATACAGGCTTCGTTTGCTAAAGATGTTCACTCTCTTGTTTGCCTGATCAAAGGCCTTGGCAATCCTTTCGATGAATTATGGAAAGATCTTCTAGTTCTAGATACAAAGGAACTTTCAGACCAATCTGCAGTAAGAGCTGTAATATGTATAATGAGAGTTGGAATTGATAAATTTACACAGTCTTGCAAAGAATGTCTCATGACATGTGAAGGCTAATCAATGATATCATTCATTGTAGTACAGTAAGCTTATTCAAAAATTCAAGCAGTTCAAAATTCAGTGAAAAGAAAGAGGATGTAACTTAGCTCAAATGTGATGTGACTCCCTTTTTTGTCAAAACAAACAAGGTAACCTTAGAGAATTCTTTCGACATGAGAATCCACTATGCCAGTCTTCACTTTCTGATGCATGTAACATCCATCTTGGAACCAAGAGTGACCTTCTTCAGTGCTAAGAGGAATTTGACGAGGAGCGGTCTGAGCCTCCTTTGACAAGCTGTGTAATTCTAAATGGTTCAGTTGTTGTTCAAATGCTTAGGTCAGGTACTGCTAAGACCTCAGAAAATAATGCTCATCAGAACCTCATTCCATATATTTCCTCAGTTTCTAAGAGCTTCGCGTATAGACTGGTATGGGACAAATATATAGACAATTCATTAAATAGTACCGCTTGAGCAAAGCGAGGCAAGAGAAAACGGATACGTGTAACTGCCGAGTCAACAGTACCTAGAGATTGGCAAGATTTCCTCGAGTAGTTGGAAACAAGACGGAACTTTACAGATTCCTCTAATTACGACTTTTGATGAAGGTGTCAACCAAATAGTTATCACCGATGGTAAAAATGTTCTTTCAAAGCTCCAAATACAAGATATTCTTCCGATTTCTCCATGTAATCACGAGAAAACAGATAGCCGGATGCTGTTACACACAGCACATGCATCTCGCCAAGGCCATAACAGAATACTGATCCGCACTGTTGACACCAATGTTGTGGTCCTGGTGTGTCAATGGTGGAAACTTTGAACCCAGAGACGGAACTTTGGATAGCCTTTGGAACTGGAAAAAAATTCCGTCACGTGGCAACCCATATAATTGGACGTGGCCTTGGACACAGAAAAGCTTTTACACTTCCAATGTTTCATACGCTGACTAGATGTGACACTAGTACTGTTTCCAGCTTTGGTGGGCGTGGCAAAAAACTGCACGGAAAACTTGAAAGGCCCTACCATAGCTCACTGATGCACTTGTTAAATTAGTTTGTCCACCAACTAATATACCAAGCGATGTTATGCAAACCATTGAAGATTTGTCATCCTTCTCTATGACAGGACCAGTACATGCTTTGACATAAACCAAGCTCGGCAAAAGATCTTCGCAAGTAAACCAGATGTGAAACGAATTCCGCCAACAAAGGCTGCCCTAGAGCATGTAAGACGAACGACTTACCAGGGAGGACATGTATGGGGACAGGTACTGCAACTAAATCCATTATTACCCTCTCCTATCAAGTGGGGTTGGATTATGACAGATGGTCTGTATCAGCCCTAATGGACAACACTGCTGGAAGCCTCCAAAGTCTGTTATGAACTAATAAGATGCAACTGTGACTTAAAAATAAAGGATGTAATTCAAAAAAGTGTAGTTGCAAACTTTCAGATCTCAAGTGCACTAGCATATGTAGATGTGAAGGAGCTTATTACTGAAAGTCAGGACAAACAACATCTTTGTCAAAGCTTTTATTGTGGTCACCAGGACCTAATATATGTCTTACATATATATACATGTTGTCTTTTTAACTGTTTCATTACTTAGCAGTACATGCATTTAAAATTAACCATAGGGTAAGTCACGTGGTTAGATCAAGTGTTTTAAAGTCTAAAGTTGTGAATTAAGGAATTAATAACAAAGTAAGTTCCAATCCAGTGCACGATGAGACAAAATAGCTATAAGTTTTGTGTCTAAGAAGGCGCTGTTGTGAAAAAAGATCCAACACTTATGAGTAGATTGTACAGAGTATAGATATAATTTTGCACACACACCCCTCACACCACACGCCCAGCAGCACCTGATGACATCATAGTACGAATGAAAAAATTCTCAAAGGGACATAATGCTCACAAATAAACATATTTAAATCATAGAGAGTATGCACATCAAAAGCAGATAGTATACCCATGTTCTTTTAATGTTAACTAATGAGGAAAAAGTGGATTTGTTTGTTTTAAAGAAATGTTATAACCATTTTATTTCATTTAAAACTTTTTCTTTTTCTTTTTGAAGACAAAGAGTGTTTTTGTTTTCTGTATACCATGATTAATCACTTATATTGAGAGAGATTTAAGTAAATTTCAAATATAACGAAAAATTATGGCGGCCATTTTGTAAAATGGCCGTCATGTCCGCCATGACATGATTCCGCGATGGCCCAATATCCAGATTTGTTCAGACAATAATTTTCTATATTTGTACAAAAATTGGTGCTTTTATCACAAAATGCACAATAGGTTGCTTATGCCGCCTGGCTATTAGCAGGAAAAAGATTACATGAAACTGCTCATTGGTCCTGAGTTCGAAGTATTTGTAACACTCCACAGGCGTCCTTATACAACAAACGAAAAACAGATCAAAACCAATTTTTAACACATACAAAATAAACCTTTTAAATAAAATCTCACTGTTCCTTTTCCATCGGACACGTAGCAACAGGGGGTGCACGGGGGGAGGAGGCTGTCCCCCAACTTTTTTCCCAACCTTTTACTATACATAGGAAATTTTAATTGAAAGGTTGGACCCCCCCCAACCCCGTATATAACAGGAAATTTATGAAAGAGAAATGCAGTATTTAATGCTAAAAAAATTGGTACAGAAAGAACTTTACACTGAAAAAAAGTTGGTCACGACCCCCCCCCCCCCCCCCCCCCCCCCCCCGAATTAGGATTTTCAACTTTGGGCTTATTCCTTTTTTTTTTGCAGGTGAGTTAAAAAAATTCTCTAGCTGCCCCCCCCCCCCTTCAAAAACGAGGCTGTTCATTGCTTTCATAAGTAGCAAACAACTTAAAATTAATGCAATATGTTTTGTTCGACGTCTTCATAATTTAATAAAAAATAAATAATTACCCCTCACCCCAATGTAAACGTTTATATAAATAACTTATCATGATTATAGGTTCTATAGATATTGATTGCATTAGTCAGGCAAGCTTTTTTGAAAAGCTATTACTTGTAAAACAGTTATAGATACATGTACTCGAAAAATATCAAATATATGTTTCCCTTCGGTAGGTAACTATTTCCCTCGGCGGATTCAGGGGTTCTGATGTTAGGACAGGGCTCTATTGATTTTATAGGGAAAATACATTGGTTCTTTAAACATCTTCTCCTCAGCTCCTGCATGGCTATAAAGTTGATGAACTACATGTATGTACATGGTTATGCCGAGCAAGGGTGCTTCTTCCAAGGGTGCGAGTTTTATGGCCCCTGGGTCAGTTGTTCTGGTGTTAAGGCGGGTCTCTAATGATTAATTAGAATTTTAGGTATTCCTTGAAAATATTTTCCTCTGCCCCTGGCTACAAAATCAATGAACTATGTACATAGTTATGCTGAGCGAGGCTGCTTCTTCCAAAGGTGTGAATTTTATGCCTCCTGGGTCAGGAGTTCCAGGTGCTAGGGCGGGGCTGTAATAAGTATAAATTCTACCAGTAAAATGCGTTCATTCTATGAAAATCTTTTCCTCTAATCCTGGGTATTAAACAAATGAACTATTACATAGTAACATACAATGAATAGTTATAATGTGCATGGAAAGGTGCCTCTTTCAAAATTGTGAATTTCACAGCCTCAGTATAAGGGGTTCTGGTGTAAGGGAGGGGCTGTTTTTATTTTATGGTGAAAATGCATTAGATTTTTTGAATTTTTCTTCTCAGCTATCTTGCCTTATGCCGATGATTTTTAGTATAATAAGAATGCTTCTTCTAAATTTGTTAATTTCAGGACTCCTTGGAGATTGGGCTGTGGTGAAAGGGAGTGACTCTATCCATTTTACTGTGAGAATGGAATTAATTCTTTAAAAATCAGCTCCTTGAATTGGCATTAGTCAAACATTTATGATGAGCAAGAGGACCGTTTCCAAAATTGTGAAATCTGTAGGAATAGGGGTTTCTGTCGGATGAGGCACTACACATTACATGTACAGTAAAACTCGGTTATAGCGAAGTCATGGGGAACTGTGAATTTAATTCGCTATATCCGTAATTCGTTATTTCCGTATAACGAATTCATATAACCATTATAGCGAATTCGCAATATGCATGTTTTCGTTCAGTTATTACTACCATATATGTTAGGGAAGCAAATATTACAAAACGTATCTTCGATAACTAAGATTTTATTATGAATTGAATTTTTTATACAAATGCTAAGAGGAAATTAATAAAGTCAGTTCAATTTATCAATTTTTTTTATAATCTTAGAAAGTTCGTTATACTGTGGAATCATTTTTATTTGTGGGGGTCAATGTTCGTGGGTAGCCAAAAATTTTCTGGTTCGTGGGGACGTAATTTCGTTGGTAACAAGTGTCATTTCAATTTTTTCCCTCCAGCATTAAAACAAAGGATAACCCCGTCAATAATGCTTATTTAAGTTATCTCTCTTGTGAAAACAAAAATGTACCGGCGGCTTGCACCGACAAATTACAGCCGAATGATAGGAATAATAATTAGTAACATTAATTAATTAATTATAATTCACCCTGTGACATGAGAACTACGGCAACAAAGCAAAAATTGACTTAAAAACGTTTACCCTGAAACAAAATCTTGCTAATTGGCTAATTAGCACCCAGTCCAATATCGCACTAAAAATTGACCTCATCGAAGGGGCATTTGAGCATGTTGGACTATAATGTAAACACTACTTAAATTTAACAGTTGTATTTATCATTTTATTCCTTATTGTATATAGCTCTCGATGTCTTTGATACTAAATATTTTTTTTACATTTTGGTTTGGTGTCAATGATTAACAACATGCAGATTGTCTTCTTAATGCGAGATCACTCGGACACAAAGGTAACAATTATTTTACGATGTAAATAACTTTTAACAAATGATAAACCAAATGTTTGTATATACGTTCGTGGGGATGTAAATTCGTGGGTCAGGGTTACCCACGAAAGCCACGAATATTGGTCCCCCATGATTATGATGATTCCACAGTAAAAGATGTAAATTTCATTACTTTTAACCTCAACGGGATTCAATATCAGTTCGCTATATCCGTAAATTCGTTATATCAGATTTCGTTATAACCGTAACATTTTATTAAGATCTGTTAAGAATTTTGCCGGGGACCCAGAAAAACTTCGCTATATCCGTGAATACGCTATATCCGTGTTCGTACTAAACGATCGAGTTTTACTGTTCATGTACTAGTGTATAGTGGGAATGTATTTTCCTTTTGTTCTTCTGTTCTGCCTTTGGTGTTTAGTAATCAAACGAAGCGTGCTAAGTGTGCAGTTATGATGAGCATTATTGCCTCTTTCAAAATTGTGAATTTCATGATCATGGCTTTTGGTAAAAACAAGAATCAAATTCATTTCTTGAAAAGTTGCATGAAACTGAAATTACGTTTAAAGACTGTGGGTCTCTTGTTGAAGAATTACCAATTGTCAATGAAGTAAAAAGCCTACATGGACTTTAAACAATTTATTGTGAGGAATAATTGTAAATATTAATATAAAACAATCCTGAAATTTTTCCTCCACTGCTATTAATATTTTAGGGAGGAGGAAACATTACTGGAACATTCATGCATTGTATGTTTAACTGTAGGGATTTTTAGAACTTTTAGGAATCAAGTATAGTTATGGTAAAAACTCCAGTATGCGGCTCATAGCTACAAACTGTATCATTTAATTTGAAATTCTATAAACTACTTGATTCTGATTGGATAAAAATTTGTTTTGATGTAAGAAATGAATGTAATTCTTTTCCTTTGATCGAAATATCAAAGAAAAAAATTTGGACGGAAAACGTCATCAATGCGTAGCGTAAACATAGTAAGGTACGTGAAAGTCAGTTTAATTTTATCAATTTAAAATCATAATTAAATAATAAGATTTGAATGTAATATTTTTTCCTTTGATCGAAGTATCAAAGAAAAAAATTGACTTTTCCGTCCATTTTTTTTCTTTGATACTTAATTCGATCAAAGGAAAAACAAATTACACGCATTTCTTAAATCATGAATTTCAAAGGTGGTTAGTCATGATGTTATGCATTTTCTTCGAAGGAAAATAAGTGGGTCCAAATCCAAATGATTAACACATTCCAGTAGCGAACCCAGTTGAAGGTTGGGGTTGGTTGGACCCCGATGGAATTTTCATAAATAGTAAATAGAAAAGCAACCATCATATAGCCTTGTACCCCGCTCCTCCGCTACTACAGGTAGTTTGGATACAAGCAATTTCAATAATTTCAAAATCTTTAATCGATTTAATTTCAGTAAAATTGTTTAACTTGACATCGATGACTTCATTTTAGTTATTCAACTTTGCTTTTCTTGATTTAGTGGCATTCCTCTGAAATACAAAAAAAAAATTAATAATGATAATAAAACAATAAATAAATAAATAAATAAATAAATAGATAAATAAATAAATAAATAAATAAATAAATAAAATCTCAGAAAAATATTAATAGATTTGCATAATTTGATCCATATATGTATAGTATTATTCTATATCATAAATGAAGTGTATTTTTTAAAATAAAGAATAAAAAAAAATAATTATATTTCTAGTATCATATTTCAAAAGATTTCTAGTTCAAAAGGAAGTTTTTAATCGACCTGAAAAATCAGTTCGATTTTTTCCTTTTTTTTTTTGCCTGATACACAATAGTTTTCAATATTAATTTACATTATACACACAGAAAAATCAATGTGGTTTGGTATATATGACGCTTCTGTGAATGAAGAACTAGAATCATATATATTTCGATGTAAAACTTTGGTCGGCCATTGTGGCTCCGCCCTATCCCCAAGGGTCATGATTTGAACAAATTTGAATCTACACTACCTTAGAATGTATCCCTATAAGTTTCATTTGTGTAGTTCCTTAGAGGAAGATTAAAAAAAATGCCACAAAATTTTCACTATTTCTGAATTATCTCCTCTTGAATGAGGACATGGTCCTTCATTTGAACAAACTTGAATCCCCTTTACCCAAGGATGCTTTGTGGCAAGTTTGGTTGAAATTGGCCCAGATGTTCTAGAGATGAAATCGAAAATGTGAATAGTTTACAGACAGACAGCTAGACGGACGCCGGACAAAATGTGATCAGAAAAAGCTCACTTGAACCTTTGGCTGAGGTGAGCTAAAATGCTATTCACCCACTGCCCATTTAAGGGACTCCGACCGTCAGCCAGGAAGGACAACTCTTTAATTTATAATTTAATACAAAAAGTATTTAAATGAAGCTTGAAAATTAAATCTTTTCATGCAACAATTTTTATTATATGCATCTTAATGTGCTTCAAAGTTTTTTGAACTCCTAAGAAAGGTCTAATTAAAAGTAGAAATTTTTATCCCGAAAAAGCATTTTAAGATACCAATGTTTATTAACATGATATGAAATTAGAAGTGATTTATAGAGCTTTGCAAAGAACCTTGAAGCACATTGAAAGGCATATAATGAAAATTGTTGCATGGAAATATTTAAATTTTCAAGCTTCATTTTAAGACTTTTTGAATTAAATTATAAATTAAAGAGTTGTCCTTCCTGGCTGAGGGTCGGAGTCCCTTAAATGCTTTTTGTATCGGCCCCAGCAGATCTATTTGTGGTTTGAATTCAAGATATATCAAACAAATGTCTTAAATTGAACGATTCAGGCAAATCACCCTCATCACCTGTATTCATACACAGTAAATTATAAAAATGACCAACTTAATGTATAGTTTTTCATAAGAAATGAGAGCCAAGAGAGCCTCGGATATGTTATAGAAGATATAACTAAAGTCTTAATTACACCCTTTTTAAAAATCTTTCGATAGATATATTTTTGACATATCGAATTACCGGTATAACTTACTGCACTGATTAATTATACCCCCGCTTGAAAGTGGGAGGGTAAACTGTAATCGGTATGTCCGTCTGTACATCCGTCTATATGTCTGTTACGCTTTGGGGTACCCATCTCTTATCCGCAACTTATCTTATCCCACTGAGTGAAAATTAATGAAACTTGCAGAGAATCTTTATTAGATATTGCCACTGTGCACCTCCTCTTTTACTTTTTGATCCCACACATCATTTCGTTTTCCCGGTCACAGCAAAACATGTACTTTGCCATTATAACTATATGAGAGGCGGAGGGTATCATTTAGTGATTTCATTGCTTACAGTACCTCTAGTTCTTCTTGTAATTTGATTTCTTCTTCTTGCGTTAAACTCGACAGTTCCTGCGTGCATTTCTCGCCCAAATAGACTCTTCCCAATGAGTTTCTAGATAGTAGCCTATAATATATGACATGGCATGACAAGATATAGTAATAATAATACAGTGTAAAATATGATACATACACACTGTTCAAGATATTTCCTTCCTCATAATTTCAATGGTTCAAAGTACAAAAACTGCATTTACTTTCATTAAATATACTTTAAATTTTCCAATTATTGCAAAAATTGTATAGGTCACCATATTATTTAAGATGCAAAACATAAATAAACAGAAGTGTATGTCAACAGAAAAATTGCACATTTTTTGTAAATACTATTTTGAAAAATATGTAAAAACTGGTTAAAATGCATAATTCTGATGCTGAATGTTCCTAAATACTTCCTATTTATTTGATACTATTGAATTGTGAATATCAGGGAAACTATTTTGCATTAGAAGTAGACTAAAGCAAATGCCTGAGTGAAGAGAAATGTTAAAGAAAATTTGCATTTTAAAAATTCTTCTACTAAAAATTATTTATAATTACACCTATTGAAAAGCATTGTTCCAAAACATAGTGTCCTGTGAGATATTATCATTATAGAGCTAAAAAATAGTTTCTAAAAGAAAAAAAAGACTAAAACCTAGAAATTTTAAGCGTTAAATATCTTGGCGTTTTATTGAACGTTTAGTTTGCAATACGTATATACATGTATATGAGTATGTCCGAAACATTCGAATGCTACATAAACGTTCAATATCGAACTCCCCATTGTAAACAAAAAATGTCGTCTTTACGGTGAATTTCTCAAAGGCAAATTAAAGAAAGGAGGTAGCAACGTACCAGGTAAGATGTGTTTATTTTTACTCAAAATGAAATTAATTAAGTACGTATTAGTCCCACTAAATAAGCAAATAATAACGCTCTGTAGTGTATTGGAATGGAATGATGCGGTATTGAACACTTACAGGACAGGCCTTAATTTGAATACCACTATTAAGAAAAATCATTCATTTGACATTTTTAATGGAATAATTATTATATTTAAATGAGAAAATGTTTTTTATAAAAAAAACTTAATGAACCAAATTAGTGGATATTGGCACTCGTGGGTTTTACAAATGAACTGACATGCTTTGTAAAGCCAATTCTTGTCACATTTTCACCAATAAAAGTTCAATAACCGTATAATATAATATAATACTTATAAAAAATAAAATACATTCTAATTAATATAATACTTGATATAGAAAATATATATATCAAATTCAATATCAGGAATTCTGATGATCTCTTATTTGTCTAAATGCTCTTGACTTCCCCATTAACTAGCATTCTTCGTCCGGACAGCCCATTCAAAGAATATCCGGCAAACAGAACTAGGACATGCCTATAGATATTTACGACCTCGGTTTCAGTCGCTGCAATTACAGTCAAGGAACCCTCGGCAACCTCTACCAACATGGGGGGACTTTTACCAAACTTGGACAGCCAAGAGTCAAGAAGCTGAGGGAAGAACCCCCCTACATCGCCGAAGACCAGCCCACCCGGTGAAGGATTCCCAATACGCGTATTGCCTTTGCACTAGTGCAAACCATCCCGAAGAAAAGAATTGATTCTTACGTCATGGGTTCGAATCCCACTGTGGGACATGGAGGCCAGTCCTTCGAATGAGACCGTATAAACAGAGCAGTAGGTGATTGTCGAAAAAGATCCCTTGCTGCTCAATGACCCTTAGTGTCGAGTATATGACAAAATTTGTAGATCTACACCGGCAAGTGGTGACGTCTCCACATGAGTGCTCGAGAAATCAATCAATCAAACAATGAACAGGCTGAGTGCATCTTAAATGCTAAGAAATGGCTCTCGTGTACCATTAATGTTACGTGCCATATTTTTACGCAATATGGACACAGAAAGCACGGGTATATTGTTGTTACTCATTATGTCCGCGAAAAAAATGACGTTTTTTTTTATGCAAAATCCCCGTCTTCCCGGTACGCCTCCTGCATTTTACTCAGTAGCCGAATCATCTTTTAGGAGTTAAAATATTTTGAAAATAAGGTAAAACATCAACGTCAAGGGGTTAAAAAATCATCGGTTGATGGGGAAAATCTTTAATTCTTATGAGTAATTAATGTCTTTGTCAAATGTGAAAGTCATATCTCTTCTCAATCAAATGTTATAAGCAAATGCAACATTTTTGAAAAATAGATTAAGCTTCAAGGTCAAGGTCACAGAGTCAAAAGTAATAATTTATTTGGAAATGTCTTATCATAGGTAATAATATACATGCTTTAAATTTTTTCTTTTAAAATGATGAATTCAAAACAATGTAATTTTTATTAAGTAGGTCAAACTTCGAGTAGAGGTCACGGGTAAAAAAAATCATGCCATTGTCACAGGTAAATACTAATACATATGCTTAATATGAATGCCTTGTCTCTTCTCATTCAATAGATATGACCGTGATGACCAAGGTTAAATTTATTGTGACAGATGGGCAGACTGATAAACAAATGTACATACTTCTATGTGAATTGGTTAAAATTGGCCCAGTGGTTCTAGAGAAGTAAAAAAATGTAAAAAGTTTCCAGACAAACAGATGGACAACAGACATAATGTGATAAGGAAACCAGAAAAGCTCAAATGGGTATTTTGAAAGAGTTACAATGGTTACAGTATTTGAAAAAAAATTTCATGTAATTTTTTGAGAAGTTGAAATTGTATGACATGTATTCATTGTTAAAAAAAACTAAACATTTAAGAAAACAGTATGATTGAAAATAGTTACGTGTAACCAAGGGGTTTTGAGTAGGAAAATAAACCTAGTAAACTTTTATAGCTAATTCAACCACAAAACTTAAGTTAATTTTAATATGCACAACTTTTTCAACTCTTATAATAATTATTTTTAAAATATTTATATTATCATTTCAGATTCAAGGAAGAACAAGAGATATAACCAACATGTTTCTTTTTTTTTTGTAATCTGTTTGCTTGTTGTAAAAATATCTCTCGGGAATTTTTCCCTCATATGGAGACACCACCACTTAAAAATAATAAAGACAAGATGTGTTTGTGAAACATTGATGCCTCCGTATGGCAGCCTAAGACGAAGGTTGAAGTTTCTGAAATGTATGTCAAACTCTAAGGTCAATGTCAAAGGGTTAAAATTGTTGGTATTCTAAAAAAGTCTTGTCACAAGGAATACACATGTGAAATAAGAAATCCTTAGTACTTCTTGTTCAAAAGTAATTTACTTTGAACAAGAGGTTTTTTTTAAAGAGGGTCAAACTCTATGGTCAAGGTCAAACATATTATACCTGTTGAAACTTCACAATGATTTCACATGAATACACATGTTAAGCATGAAAAGCACATACTGATCAAAATTTAGGCCAAGGTTCAAGTTTGGTATTTTTCTTGTAAGAATTGGAAAAAATCAAAGGTCAAAAGATCAAGAGGTCAAAATTGGTACCCAAAAAGAAAGTTTTTTCACAAGGAATTAACCTATGATTGTGGAAGCCATGTGTATAGCCCATCCCACTTTAAACTTATGGGCAAGGTTACATTTTCTGCAGACAAACAGACAGACATAAAATAAATACAAGAAACAAAATATGTAAATCGTCAAATGAAAAAAAAAAACAGGTACTATTTTGGATTCACAAGATCGATCGTAATTTCAGGGACAGGGAATGGATAGGGAGATTGGATCCCCTCCTTGGAATTTTTTATTTAGATTAGACTATATACGGAAGCATTGGGCATCCCCCCTTTTGAAAACATTTACCCCACGACACAACTATCATTGGTTTTATTTTGTTTATTTGTTTTCAGTTTTTTTTTCTTTGCTGTCAGGAAACTCTGAGCTGGAATTTTCTGACTGAGGTGTGCACCCCCTTCACCCTCCCGAAAAAAAATTCTGGATCTGCACCAGTAACTAAATGTAACTAAAAGTCACATCGACAACGGGAGATAACTTCACATTGTGAAATTCGTTGACTGTGGCATGCGATGATATTTTACCCTTTTTAAACTTGAACCTAATCATTTGCATTTCGGTTTATTTTAACCCAATCTATACATAAACTAGTACTTACCGTCTGTCATAGGTCCTGTCAACTTCATGAAATATAATCTAATTATAACACAAAATGAATTATTTCAATACACACCACAACCTTGGCTGATTCCGTAGCCTTATAAGATGAAGTTGGAATCGGCCGAGGTGTGCCGAAGTGGTGCTTAATCTAAAAAGTATGATAATGGGTGACGCAACCCAATGTGAGTAGAAATTTTCCAAAAGGTGTTTACATGTAAACATGTATAGTTCAAGAACAAATTTTAAATTAATTCATAACAAACGATGTTTTAACATGTACGAGGGTTGTCCCAAGAAGTCGTAGACAATGTTAATAATATTTTTAAACATGCAACCAATTCTGACCAAATTTTGCATAGAATTAATATAGTCAATGTTCTTTAAAATTGTAAATTTTTAAATACCTATCTTTCATATTAATAATATTAGGACGATTAATGTGAAGGCCGATATGGCCTGTCGGCGCACGGACAAAATTGGGAATAATTTACGCATATAACTATTACATTTGCTTTTATATCTTTAGTACTATGTAATGCATTGAATTCAAATTTAAATCACTGAAACCAGAATAAAATAATTAATATTATGTCAAAATTTTATTTAAATATCATTAGAAACAGACGATTGGTGTCATGATTTTCATAGTATCGTTGAAATTGAGTATGATGAAAATGACGTCGTCAAACGCTTAGTCGGCGCACGGAGATGTAATAAATTGTGTTGGATGAGCCTATTAAAAACACGTACGCGCTGTGTGTGAGTGTTTGTAATGTCGGGGGTAGGGGGATCAGTAAATTTAAAAAGTTCCTATTTTAAGCAGACCATTTATCAAAATCTAATTTACATCCTTTATTAAATTATGTTATTTTCAGACTGGTAATAAATTACCCCTAAGCATATAAAATACATAATATATAAGAGGCTCTGAGTCATAGGTCACATTGTAACAGGATCTGAGAATACTGAATTTGACGAATACATGTTCTGTGTAAATTATAGAATTATTTTGACTTTTTCCTTGGAAAGCCCAATATGTAGGTCTAAATCAATGTATCAGTGTGTATTTAAAGGCAAACACCTTAGTGCGGGTATTACTGTCTCATGACAGCATCTTGTTTATTATGTATATGTACACATTTTGTTGTTTTGCAGCTGGTGAATTCAAAATATCCTTCCTCCCTGTAAAATAAATCCTAAATTCAACTACAAATCATTGGATATCTTCAAGATAAACATGTTTAATTATCTGTACTTAACAAATTTCATAGGTACAGTTACTTGCATTTGCAATCAAATATGCAAATATAAGTCAAACGTGTAAAAAATTAAATATATTCTTACAGTTGCAATGATTGTGCAGTTCTTCGATAAATCATTTAATGATGCATCATTGGCAATGAAAAGCAAAAGTGTAACAAAAACTACGGTTGTTGTCATCATTTTGTCCCAAAATATCTGAAAATAAAGATTAATGTCATGAAGGCAAGTACTGTGCAGACAAACTTTTGAAATACATGTATTGAAACAAATAAGCAAAATTAATTGTAATACGCTATTATAAATGTAAGTTGTACTTCATTACTTTAATGACTCTTTATTTGATAGTATGAAGTCTTGATAATACTTCAAATGTATTGACTGAGTTTGAGGGTAATAGGTCTTTTGTCGGACCCAAGATAGAAGGATATGGAGATAACGAAGATTATTCAATATTGAAGTCCATAAAACAATACAAAATAGTAGCAGAGCAAACACAGACCTCCGATACATCAGAGGTGGGATTAGGTGCCATGGAGGAGTAAGCATCCCCTGCTGACCGGTCACATCCGCCGTGTGCTCCTTGTCATGATTATAAGAAATAACGGAAAAATCCGTCGTCAATTTGGTGTATAAATAATGGACTAACAATTGGTATGAAAAACGTCCGACAGCATTTGGCTCAATGATAAATTGTATTTGCTGACAAGGTCATTGTATCCACCATAGAACTTACGAAATGATGACTTTAAACGAGACTGCTGATATTCTTGTTTCGTCAAATTGCTTGTCAATAACTTACCTCGTTTTTGATTTTGTTCATACGTAGAGCAAGATCTTGCGTATCGAAGAAACATGCTTTTTGCTTGAAACCGTTCAGAAAAAGTCGAACAGATTAGCTCGAGGGTTGACAAGATGCATATTGACCCAAATCCGAGTCATTAGTTTTTTTTAGTTATACCTCCTATTTTGGTTTTGTTTACATGCTTGTGTCTTGTGTTGGCTTCCGTAATTCAAAGTGATGTTAATATGTCCATCATTTTGAAACAACGAATACAAACGGAGTTAAGCTGAGCCCGCCTATTGTGTAAATAATATATCCATATTGTCTCACTATGCGTTGAAAAACTGATTTTTATGAACATTTAGTAGACATCGGAAATTTTGAAGTATAATTAAGGAAACACTGTCTAGTTCGTAAAGTATGCTATACATAAATTATCCCATGTTTCCCACTATCGTTGATGTCCCTGGCATGTATACTACACGAACTAGACAGTGATTTCTTATATTTTAATTCATTGGGAAATAAAAATGTAGATTTATATTTTAAAAATTTAAACATAGATCTAAATTACACGAGGACTTGCTTGCCAATTTCTCTAGCCCTCTCCACAGGTCAACTTCAAACACAAAGGCAGCCGCACGAGATTTTCATGCATATTTGACATCCTTAGTGTCAGACACAGAGACAGATGTGCACGAGATCTGCATGCACATTAGACCTCCCTAGCTCCTGACCTTTCGACCTGCCTAATTTACATTCCGACAGGTTTATCAAGAAATTAACTCTGCTAAGTTTCAAAGATATATCACAGAGACAAAAATAAGAAAAGGAAATATATTCATATAGAATGACTTTTGAAGGTATTACAAAAATACATATTTCTGTACAAATCAAATCAATTGGCTTATGGTGTTCATAAATATCTTTTTAATGCACCAAGATCGATAGATGCAGGCCGTATAATATTGTTTTTGTCCTGTCTGTCTGTTTGTTTGTCTCGAACTTTAACCTTCACCATAACTTTTGAACCATGAAAGATAGAGACTTCAAATTTGATATGCATACTCCCCTAATAAAGCTCTTTCAAATGCCACATAGGTCAATGACCTTGTGACCATAACTGTGGCTTATGCTAAATTTTTTTTTTTCTGCAAACTTTAACCTTCGCCATAACTTGAAAGACTTCATATTTGCAACATGTATGCGTACTCCACTAATCAGGTTCTTTTCAATGACACCAAGGTCAATGACCTTTTGACCTTGACTGTGACCTTAATGCTAAAAATAGCGTTTTCCGAATTTTGTTTCTACCAGGCGCATAGTGTTTCACAAACACATCTTGTTTTACACTTCTTAGCGGGGTGTTAATTTTGGCTTATTTTGGGTTTTGAAGGTAACCCAATAAAATTTGTATCGCAAAGAGATGAAATCCTGTGTCCACTAAAATAAATTACACCAAAATTATTGGCATACCTTTGAGCAGATAAAACGCCAAATTTTACATTCGCCGAGAAAACCCGCTATACGGTATATTATGTTCAAATCTGCTTAAGGGGCAATATCCCTCTGCTCCAAATTTCACAACTTATTTTTTAAAAATCCCGACATTGATTTTCAGCAACAACTATAGCATTAAATTCAAATGGAAAATAGTTTGAAGTATGAAACAGTGCTTACTTTTTCAGAAATGAATAATATGTCAAATCATGATGTGAAGAAAATTTGATATGGTTAATAGAAAGATTAATTATTTTTTATCTCACAATTAAATTACAAGTATGAGGTATATATAAAAATAATATTTACTCTCATACCTATCTAATTCCCATTAGAAAACATACTGAAGCGCTGCTTTTTAAATCACAATTACAAATTGTTTTCTGTGCATGTAAAATAACACGCATCCATAAACAAGAGGTATCGTTCCATTATCGCCCTTGAAAATATTTTTAATGAAACAAAATATTAATTAAATGTTTATAAACAACACTGCATTTGAAATTTCTGTACAATTAAAAGAATTATACTTTAAGAGATAGAGATTTCTCAATTTACACTGTTTAAAGGAACTGAGTATAAAGGTTTTAAGTAAATTATTATAATTAATTAATGTACATACTAGCAATAGAAACTATAAATCAACATTTGTACCATAGAATAAGTTCGATTGAGTTGACTATATAATGGTTCCAATGAATGAAACTTGTAAACTCTGACATGACTATTCACTAAATTTCATGACAAAATGTCTGAAGAAAGTTATCTCTCATATCAGAAGAGTTATCTCTCTTATCAGAGGGATATTCCACCTTAAAGCTTATATTCAAGACAAAACAATGATTGGATTATTTTTTCAATTATCAAGTATTGATTATACATGCCAAGATATTAAAAATGTTCATACATATATCAAATGCATTTATACACCTGTTGATATTCATTGTTTTCGTTTTTGGAAAATATTGAATCTACTTTTGGAAAATTATGGACACAGTTTCAGCTAAAAAAATTCCCTATTTTAATGTTTACAATATATAACTAATGTATTTCATATGATCATAAAAAAGACAAATCCTCTGTTATATAAAACGTGTCATGATTTGTTAACATGGGTGAAAGATACAAAAATATGTTTCTTTAACGACGACGGACCTAATTTATTTCTGCAATAGAAATTTTACTCAAATTCTAATATGAAGTAAGTGACTTTTTGTGAGTTAAAATCGATGAAAAAAATATATGGTCATCGATATAGATTATTTATAGGGAGCGTTTCAAAAGTATGCAACAGAAATCGATTATTACTAGAAGAAGTAATGGGTCATAATAATAATAATAATAAAACTTTATTTAAGGAAGGTAACCTGGTTAGTGCATGCACTATTTTTCCCCAGGGCCCTCTATATATCTCAATTGCAAAAATATGCAAGATACAATTCATCATATATAACAGTCATAGGCTTAAGGAATTACAATCACAAAATTATGAATAAAGTGTCCATGTACAGATATATGACAATCACAAACATAGTAGATACAATATCAAAAACTTATTATGCTCAAATAATTGTACAAGAGTTGATGATGTAATTTTCTACATTACGCTTAAATGCTCGTAAAGATTGAGAAAGTCTAATGTGTTGGGGAAGTTTATTCCATAAATGTACACCTGAATACTGTTAAGAGGTCTTGAATAAGTTTGTACGAAATTTTGGTAATTTAAGATCATAATTAGTTTCAGATCGCAGGTTATAGGAAGTTGAAGAATGATATTCAAATAAATTATGAAGATATTCGGGAGTCATTCCGTTGAAAATTTTGTATAATTATATGTATTTGTACAGATCAACTAGCTTATAAATAGTTAACCATCCAAGTTTCTCAAATAATGGTTTAGAAGAAGAATCAGGACTTGCGTCAAGAATAATCCTTCCTGCCCTTTTTTGTAATTTAAATAGTCTGTCCATGTCCTGCTTGGGGGTATTTCCCCAAACAGTCAAACAATAGATAATAGATGGTAAAATATAAGCATTATAATAAAGTTCCCTGGTATGAAGAGGGAGAAATTTCTTAATCTTACGAAGAGTAAATAACTTATAATTTATGGTTTTACAAACCAAATCAATATGATTCGCATACTGTAACTTATCATCAATATGTACACCAAGAATTTTTTCAGTTTTAACCATTTCAATTGTTTTGTCTGAGGCATAAAGTTGTAATTTTGGATTATCTAGTTTTGATTTTCTCTGCTGTGTTCCCATTAACATACATTTTGTTTTATCTACATTTAATAACCTTTGATTCTGAGCACACCATTTCTCAATTTCACAAAGATCTAAATTTAGTGTATTTTCTAAACATCTTGCATTATTATTATTAAAATACAGAGTAACATCATCGGCAAACATATCAACATTTGAATTGTTTACTTATAAAGGAAGGTCGTTTATGTACAATAAAAATAAAAGTGGACCCAAAATTGACCCTTGTGGTACTCCTGCTGTGACGGGAAAAATATTTGAGACACATGTTCCAAATTTAACACACTGGGTCCTGTTGTAAAGATATGACTTAAAACACTTTATAGCTGTTTGGTCAAATTTGTAATGGGTTAATTTCTCTAAAAGAATATCGTGATTCAACAGATCAAATGCTTTACTAAAATCTATAAATGTAATATCGATAAGTTCACCATGATCCATTGCATTAAGCCAACTTTCTGTAAGTTTCGTAAGGGAAGTTTGACAAAAAAAAAATGGGGAATGAAGTTCCCTAAATCCCGACTGGGATTGTGTTAGTAGATCAAACTAATTAGTGAAATTTTGTATTAGCTTAGCTACATGTTTTTCTATCAATTTAGATATAGTTGGTAGAATAGAAATAGGTCGATAATCATTCGGGTCAGCTTTGTCACCTTTCTTAAAAATAGGTGTTACTTTGGCTTGTTTTAAATTTGTCGGGAAAATACCACTTACTATGCTAGCGTTAATAAGATGAGTTATAGGTTTACATATATATTTAGCTGCGACTTTCAAAAGACGCGGCCCAATAAAGTCAATGCCAGCTGATTTATTGACATTTAGAGAATTTAACATGTTCAAAACTTCACTTTCCTCAATATGATGGTAATTGCGAGTTTGTGGTATAAAAGTGATAGTTAAAAAAATCTGCAATAGAATTTTTATTCATATCAAAAGACAATGTAAACCAGATAATTTACTAGCAAAATTTGCCAAAAAAATGCCAAAAAAAGTCATCGGTCTAGATTTTTTTAAGGATGTGTGTCAAACTCCTGTGAATGGCATATTATGGGGAAACATTTTCATTGAAAATACATCAGCCAAAAAAATTGTTGTATAATTTCCCAATTCTCAATTTACTTTTACACTAAATAAAAATTGATAATAATCTAAAGATGTTCAAAACTCTAAGGATGGTGATAATTTATGTGAAATATGTGCGTATAATACTCAAGGGATTGTCTCAAAGTACGACTTTTGTGACCCGCGTTCCATAGCACCCTTGTGTAACAAAGTAATATCTGCAAGCCTGATTATTTAAGAATTTAAGGTTTTTTTAGCATAATTAAGTCAAATATTTGTACAAAATAAAGTGTTTGTCAAATTAAAAATAAGCATAGATAGTAAAAGGTTAAAAGTGTTTAAGTATAAGGGACTGTTCAAGAAAGGTGTTTATGATTTTTATCTTTACAGGCATTTTGCCCAGTCTTTACTATATACATGTACTTTTGACTTTTTAGCTCACGTGAGCATCCTTGTGTAAAGGGGAATTAAAATTTTTAAAATAAAAGGCCAAGTCCCCCCACAAGTGGACTTGATCAAGAAAAGACAAAAATAGGATGGGGTCATTAAAAAATCTTCTTCTCAAGAACCACTTGGCCAAAAATGCTGAAACTTATGTGGAATCATCCTAGGGTAGTCTAGATTTTAAATTGTTCAAATCATGACCCCCAGTTGAAGGGCGGGGCCACAATGGGGAATCAAAGTTTTACATAGAAATATATAGGAAAAAACTTTGAAAATCTTCTTCTCAAGAACCACTGGGCCAGAAAATCTGAAACTCATGTGGAAGCATCCTGGTATGGTGTAGATTCTAAATTGTTCAAATCATGACCCCCAGTTGAAGGGCGGGGCCACAATGGGGAATCAAAATTTTACATTGAAATAAATAGGAAAAATCTTTGAAAATCTTCTTCTCAAGAACCACTGAGCAAGAAAAGCTGAAACTTATGTGGAAGCATCCTTGTATAGTGTAGATTCTAAATTAAATAGTTTAAATCATGACCCCCTTGGGAAGGGTGGGGTCACAATGGGGAATCAAAGTTTTACATAGAAATATATAGGAAAAATCGTCTTCTCAAGAACCACTGGGTCAGAAAAGCTGAAACTTATGTGGAAGCATTCTTGGGTAGTGTAGATTCTAAATTGTACAAATCATGACCTCCAGGGGAAGGGCGGGGCCACAATAGGGAATCGAAGTGTGACATAAAAATATATAGGTAAAATCTTTGAAAAACTTCTTCTCAAGAATCACTGGGCCAGAAAATCTGAAACTCGTGTGGAAGCATCCTGGTATGGTGTAGATTCTAAATTGTTCAAATCCTGACCCCCCAGTTGAAGGGCGGGGCCACAATGGGGAATCAAAATTTTACATTGAAATATTGGAAAATCTTTGAAAATCTTCTTCTCAAGAACCACTGGGCCAGAAAATCTGAAACTTATGTGGAAGCATCCTGAGGTAGTTTAGATTTTAAATTGTTCAAATCATGACCCCCTGGGGTAGGGCGGGGCCACAATGGGGAATCAAAGTTTTACATAGAAATATATAGGAAAAGTCTTTGAAAATCTTCTCAAGAACCACTGGGCCAGAAAAGCTGAAATCTATATGCACATGGAAGGATCATGGGGTAGTGTAGATATCAAAATTTCTAAATTATGATCAGTGGGGTAGGGTGGGGATGCATTATGTATTACAAGGGGGAAATCTGGTAAAGTGCTTCTCAGGTGAGCGATGTGGCCCATGGGCCTCTTGTTTTTTGATAGGATTCTTGGTTTTTTGGACCAGGAGTGACAAAATTTGTCATATCGTTTTTTATTTACCCTTGAAGACTCATTGTCCACTAAATATGCTTTTAGTCAACTTAAAAACACAATACAGTAAAACACACTTATGATGAATTGACACTTGTAGAAAACTGATTTTTTACGCCCTGTGACTTGATTAATTAAATACTTTAAACTAAATTTCACTATCTCCTTTGTATCAACAAATAATGTTCAAATGTTTGCTGATCTTTAGAATTTGCAAGAGCATGTTCTACAAATGAATTATTTCTAAGACGATTTAAATTATTGACAAATAAGTTCATGAAACAAGAAAATCAGCAGTCTCTTATAAAGTCATCATTTCCTTAGTTCTATGGGCGATACAGTGACCTTGTCAGCAAATACGATTTATCATTCAGTCAAACGATGACTTACGTTTTTCATACTACTTGTCAGTCCATTATTTATAGCTAAAAGCTTTTGTTTTATTCATATTAGCAAGAAACTGAAGTAAAATAAGTTGAGCATGGCTATCAAAATTAATATGTTCATACATTTTTACAAACATGTAGATGATTGTATATCAAAAACCATTTAATTTTTTTTTCATTTATTAGGAACCTTTGTAAGTAAGATTTTTGAGAAGGAGTTAAGGTACTGAAATTGAGAGATATCTAAATTAGATATTCTTATTTTGTATGGATTGTAAGCAAGTGAGAGAGGCCAAAGATATTGCAATACAAAGGGCCGTTGGAAGCAATTTCAGTTTAGGGGTAAACAATACAAAATAGGAACAAAGCAAACAGGGACCTCCAATTCATCAAATGTGGTATCAAGTGCCATGGAACTGAATTTAATTTTTTTTAAAGATTTATATTTTAAAATCAATTTAGAAAATAAAAATCTATTTCAGCATATAATTAAAATTGATCGCTTAATATTTTTTAAACTTGTAATTAATATGTTAAATGTTCAATTGCACGTGATTTTTTTATTGTCAGTCTTGAGATACAAAAACGAAATAGGGACAATATTTGATTTGCGAGAACATTAAATTATTGAATGATTGCCATCCCTTACATTGGTTAAAATCAACAATGTAGAACAAATTTTAGTGCGTGACAATGAAAGCAATAATTATGTATTTATTACAACGGGTGGCACTGTAGTTCTCCTGTCTCTCAATATATTTGTTCGGAGAATTACATTTCTGCCGTTATAATTTCCAATGAAATTAAAGGATCTGATTTTAATTTTCTATGGAAAATACAACATAGTTTAAAAATCCAACTAATATGATAGGTTTCTACAGTGTTTTCTATTCTTAAGAAGGTTCATTTGATTACAACTATCACATAGCACAAAATCATTTTTGAAGTACACACATGTTACGACGCACTTTTAAAAATTACTCTTTTTCAAAGTGTGTTAGATTTTGGACCAAATCAACATACTGAAAAAGAATCGTTTCAAAGCGGGGTAATATCGAACATATCAATCCACTTTAAAATAAATTAAAAAAATTTTTCAAGGCTCTGTAAATATTTTAAGATTTTTTTTAATATGTGTGTCTTTGGAACGAGTTGCTAATCATATTTTCATTACGAAGATACCGTATAAGTGGACATTTTAGCGAGATGCAAATTTAGCGATTTGTCCTTAAAAACCGGATCAAGTATTTTAAAGATATGCAAAAAAAAGGACAATCGATGACATAGTTAAGCGCGAATTAATTTTGCATGTTCAGGAATTATATTAATTTGTGGGGTTTAATTTTCATGGAGACAATTTCTTGGGCTACTCTTGTTTACGGCAGATTCTATGAATCAATATACGTCCTTGGGGATGTAATTCATGAGAAAGAATGAACTGATTTTAAAATACAGTCTAATTAAAGGATATATATTTATAAGTAAAATTTCAATCAATGATTGGTGTCTAAACTCGTGTTTTATCACAAAATGAGCTTTGCGAAAATGAGTGGGTTGTGAAAATAATGATTGTAGATTCGAGTCTTCTGCATTGAATCTATCTAGATAAAAGCTTCTAATGTAAGGAAAAACGTTTATCATACACACGGAATCGAAAATCTTTTTTTCGTTTGCAGATCAAAATGATATTTTGCACTTTCATATTCAATAAATAGAAACAAAATGGACTGTTATCGTCATAATCAATGAAAGTATATGAATGTATAGCTAATTAATATGCTGATAAGTTCCTAATCGTACTGTTTGAATTGCACAAATCAATTTAGTACATGCATTAAATGATCTAAGACATGAAAAAGATTCCTATTATCTATTATAGGAAAAGTTTCATTTGATCTTTGATACGAAAGTTCCCTGTGATCTACATGTTTAATAGCAAAAGTCCGTATGCATGTAATTTATGATAGGAACAGTTCTCTCAACATTTTCTCTTCTTTAATCACTAGCTACAAATTCTGACTTCTGGAATTATCAATTATCGTCATCACCAAGTTATACTCGTTGAGATGGTTTCTATTGTTTCAAGAAGCATCTTCACGGTCCGAGTTGTAGAGTTTGTGTTTCCCTTTTTGCCCTTTTCCTAATGGATGAAGGTTTAATAATCGGATAAATCTTAATTGCACAGAGCAACCAAGACCTTAACACACATTCCTGTTATTTCTTTTTGAGTATCCTCTGCAACGTCTGATATCTAATGTTTTGTGTTCGTATGTTCATATTTTACACAGCTAACTAATATTCATTGAATATATTTTGTATTTACAGTACCCGCATCGTTATTCTTTACAATTCTATCGTGTCCTATCGTGCGTGTATCCTATCGTATCGTGCGTGTATCCTATCGTATCGTGCGTGTATCCTATCGTATCCTATCGTATCGTGTTTTCCGTTTATCAGGTTTTGCGTTTTCTATCGTGTTTTCCGTTTATCGTGTTTTCCGTTTATCGTGTAGATCGTTTATCAGGTTCTATCGTGTATCGGGTTTTGCGTTTATCGTGTATATTCGGAAACCCTCGCTTTTTATCTTTACTATAGAAAAAAACTACTGAGCTGTTCCGAGTTTCTTTTTCGTTTTTGTTAACTAAAATAAGATTACTTCAACCGAAAAGGAGAAAAGAAAGTTTTATCCCTTTCTTTTTCATTATTAAAAGAAATAATAAAGCGTGGAATGAAAATAATAAATAAATGGCGTATTTCATGAATAAATAAATTGATTAATTAATTAATAATTAAATAAATATGAAATTATAAACGATCAACGGCCTTTTTTTAAAAAATAATTTATCGAATTGTATGAATTATTTATTCCAAATTAAATATTTTTGATACGATTTTCTTCAATGAATCAGAGTTACTGGAGAAAGATTTTTGGTAAGCTATGGTGTATGCGTAACCAAAAAGTAAATAAATAAATAATAAGCAGGATATTGATATGTATCTTTTTTCATGCAATAGTCTTTTTTCCCCTTATTTATCGTCTGATTTTATAAGTAATCTGTTAACGCCTCTGATCTACATGTATGCACAATTATTTAAAGTCTTCGTGTTACAAAAATTATAAAACATAAGACATTGATCCAGATTATTTTAACAGCGCCGTATACGTTCAAATTTTAAAGTAATGTATACAAGGAAAAACATGATGTTTTTTAACAGCTTACCTTTTCGGCGTGGAAATAAACTGAAAATATAATCCATCGGGGTGTCAAAGACCTTTCCTTACCAGAAAACTGACACGTATGTGTAGCTCTCTAATAAGCATACTGCCTTCCTCTGCGGTCAACACCCCCTCCCCCTTCTCCCCTAACTGACACCCGTGGCCCGTGTGTGTGATCATTGTCAAAATACCTGTACTGATTTCTCACCTGGGGTCAATAAGGAACCTCGAATACTACCTGGTTCTAATGAAACGCATCTACTTATTTTCGGGATTTTGTTCCTAAATTGTGTGAACAAAGTTATCAAAGATTTAATTCAAAATATATTAAATAATTGTACGATGGATGTAATTATGGATTTAAAAAATCATCTCACTGCTTGAATTCTTAATAAAAATTCAAATAAATCAATTCAATGGAATAAAGTCCCTAAACTCAATCCACTGATTTATTTCATTTTGTACAATGGTTCCATTATGCTTATGTAAATAAGTCTTTTAATAAACTTAAAAAAAAAAACTGTACTAGTCTTATGGTACATGCACTTTCGGATCATCGGGTTTTCTGCGTAATACGGACAAAATTCTAGGAAACAATTTCATTGATCGTAGAAACGGATGAAATAGTTCTAATATTCTAAACTATGAAAATTAATCGCATTATTTTTTACGGTATCTTACTATAATAATAAAACAAAAGAAGTCGTCTGATTCCGCCGTGACCATGCAAGACAAGTAAATACGCCGAATCAAATTATAGTATTAATCGATTTCATTCCATATGTATACAACTTTATTTAAGAATTTAATATTATATTTGGCTATTTGGATAGATCTTGTTTCTAATTCTAAATTGGTTACGGACTTTTAACATCCCGCCCTTCGAATATGCCTAGCTCATTTGAGATTACCGGGTAAGTCTAAAATGATTTTCAGGGTTTAATACTTCATTTGCCGACTTAAAACTATTTTTTGTTGATATTAGAAACAGTACATTCAAAGTTAAATAGCAAAGGTTTATAATCATTTAGTCGGAAAAGTCGCATTTCACTCTTTTAATATTTGTTTATTAATTTTTCTGTTGTAAAGAAAAAAAATTATTTAACCATTCAATACTCGTTAATTAATAGGAAGTTTCAGTATCTGATATATAAATGTTTACATGTGCATAACTGATAGCTTAGCGTAAACGTACATGTACAAGTGCAGTTGTAGGAGATTCATATTCTGTTGAATAGTTTTAATGCAGAGCGCCATTATATTAACAATTATTTAAATTTCTATTCAGGAAATTAATTTTCTTGAACTATTTAGTTTTTGAAAGATCTATCATGTTAAATTTATTTATTTCATCAAAGCTGTTTCTTTGAACCTTTCTTTCGGCCGGTTTTCTACTTGTATTTTTTCTAAGATTTTAATTTTGGATACATCGCAGATTGTAATCTTTAAGATTTTAATATTTAATTGCGATTTTTGGATACATCGCAGATTGTAATCTTTAGACATTAAATACAAATATTTAATTTATTGCGTAAATTTCTTCCGTGAAATAACTTGGTACTCTTAGATAAATTTATTAGATAGAAAATTCAAATGTATATTTTTCATAAATTACAAGTCTATTTATAGAGTTTCCAAAATTTATAACAGTACCCGTGAGAAATGGTACATAATCATGGAAGGGATTTTTGTGCAACAATTACATGTATGCTAAAATATCCATTATAAAACGATTCATATTTCAATCTTAAGATGAGAATTTCGACATTAACACCAATAATCGTAAATTCACACAATTGAGAAGAAATCAAAAAAAATTAATCTCCATTTCAAAATAATCCATTTAATCATTGTCATTTTTTTTATATAAATAAATAAATTTTTTAAAATTACCACGGAGATCTAAGTTTTTTTTATAATAATTAAATGTACTATATAATTTAGATTTGAAGCTCTGCAAGTATTTAAATAAAAATATTGCAGTAAGTAAACAAAATAATCTTTTCGTCTTGTCAGAAAACGTTCCGTATTTTGAAACAATCCTATCAGGTTTTGCGTTTATCCTATCGTGAAGATCGTTTATCAGGTCTATCGTGTTTTGCGTTTATCGTGTTTTGCGTGTATCGTGTTTTGCGTTTATCGTGTTTTGCGTTTATCCTATCGTGCGTGTATCCTGTTCTATCGTGCGTGTATCCTATCGTATCATGCGTGTATCCTATCGTATCGTGCGTGTATCCTATCGTATCGTGTATCCTGTAAAGAATAACGATGCGGGTACTGTAAAAAAAACTTGGCGCAATCTATTGGTGATGTATTATTGTCAAAACTCAATGATCTGAACTCTGTCCTTCACTTTGTAAAAAAAATTGTACTAACCCCAATTTGGTATCTATTTCGTCCGGAGTAAGATTTCAAAAGAAAAATATGTATTTCATAGCTTTAGTTAACTTCTCTGTAAGTTTTATTATACGAAGGTTGTTTGGTAACATTGTGGACATATTTTAAAAATTGTTGACTTAACTGAATCTTTCAGCAATTATTTATTTATCATATTCAAGTGTAACACTGATTCTTTGATAATATATAGACAAATAAATATTGAGGGGAGTGTATTTATACCCCCCGCTTGAAAAGCGGGAGGGTATATAGTAATCGTTAATTCCGTCCGTCCGTCCGTCCGTCCGTCTGTTACGCTTTGGGGTACCCATCTCTTATCCGCAACTCCTCCTATACCACTGAATGAAATTTTGTGAAACTTTCACAGAATCTTTATTACATATTGCCATTGTGCACCTCCTATTTTACTTTTTGATCCGACGCATATTTTGCGTTTCCCATAACAAAACGTGGACACTGCGATTTGTACACATATGGGAGGCGGGGGGTATCATTTAGTGAGCCCATTGCTCACAGTACCTCTTGTTTCTTCTATGCTTTATTATTTCAGAGGAATTCATTGCTTGAATATGATGAGAAATATCATGTAAAAGAACAAAAAGTACAAAACACTTTTACATAGTCAGGTCCTTCTCCCTTCAGAATTTATTTCACCATTAAAACTAAATATCAAGTTACTCAATATTGGAAGTAAAAGATGACTGCACTTAAAGATATGCAAAATATGCATCAAAATAAATAACAAATGATCAATTTTGCAGAAATGATCAACAAACGTTTTATCTACAACTTTACCTAATTACAATTAAAAAAAATATGTATTTACGATGTACGAATCTGTTTTCTTGTTTGGGTGGGTCTTTACAGTTTCTTCAATGTCCATTTGTTTATGTGGACGCCTACGTTTGTACTGACTTTATACAGATTCTTCGCATATTTATACCCCCCGCTTGAAAAATGCATCTGCTTAAATTTTTCTTTTTTGTAGAAATTATATATATGCTTATCATTGAAGGGCAAGTTGGACATGAATGGTCTCTGAAAGGCTGTTATTGAAAGCATGGCATCTATAAAGAAATGACACGCAAAGAATCCACCATTTGCAAATTACTTTCACTTTCAAGTCTTTACAATGGGACAAAATAACAGGGAAAACAACTTTCCAAAAGTTATCCAAGTCAAACTTGTCCTACATTGATAAACATATTTTGTTTTTAAAATGATGGTTTTCACTAAGACCACGGAATTAAATAAGTGTATTTCTTTTAAAATATGCACATTTTTAAGAAGATTTCTTTTTATCAAGTGATACTTTTTATCTGTTAATCAATGAAGAATTTATAAATTGTAAAGTTTAAACTTATAAACCACATATTTTTGGAGCTATTGTAAAAAGAAATGGTTGGGCATGTTGACCTTTGACGATACCTTAAGTACAGTAAAACATTTAAGAGAGAATTTTCAAAGTATGGAAAAATCAAAATCGCTCACTTTTACATCCTGAAGTGATCACCGAAGAGTTATCCAGCAGCTTTAATTATTTATCATATCTTATATTTGCAAGGATATTGACCAAGCTACACATTTTTTTTCAAAGTACTTTGAAAAGAAATTTTATTTTTTCAAAGTGCGTTAATTTGGTCCCAAATTTAATGCAGTTTGATTTTTTTTCAAAGAGCGTAATTTTTTAACATGCGTTGTAACCTTGCTTGTTTCATTTCATTGACGTAGGGTGCAGGTTTAGATCTAAGGATACTAACTGTGAATGTATACATTGTATTGATTTAAGAAAAATTAATCATAATTGTAACGCGTCATTACTAGGTGGGCCAAGTCTGTGTGATCTGCTGATTTGGTGAATTTCCATTGGTTTGTCTGAGATGAGAATAAACTGATTTGTAATTTTGAAAATAATGTTGTCTGTTTATTTACCTTGTTCCTCAGGTATTCCTGAAAATTATAGACATATGCGTCTAGAATACTGCTCCAGGCTCTCCATCCTATTCTTTAGTTCCCTCATTGCTGTGTATGTCTGATATTTCTGATATGAAATGTTCACTGATACAAGATTAGATTGAGGGCTTTCCAAGAATGATGTTGATTACTTTCTTGGTGCTCTCCTCATCTCTGGTTAGGTGATCAATAGGGAATTTAGTTGGGATAGATCCTGGTTAGTGTCATCTGTTGATGTGATGTTTCCCGAGGATGTCTCTGACTCACTATCTTTCCTGAATCTCTTATTGCTGGGCTGTTTGGTTTTTCCACTAAAAGATACACCAGAAAGACCACTACCTTTTCTAACACCTGAGCTCTGACCCATGGGTTTGCTTGAAACAAAGTTCTTGTTGTTCTTAGACATGTCAGTGCTAAGGGACATTTGGCTTTGGGTTTATATTTTATATAATTATCATGAATCTTGGACTTTAGTTTAATTTAAGTTTTTAAATTAAATAGAAACAGTTTCAATCTTGCAGACCTGTTTCAAGTTTGGAGGGGAATATATTTCCAGTATTTTTAGTAAGATTCCAGTGTGATTTCAATAATACAGACAAGCTGAATTAATTGCAATTAATTGTCAATATGTCAACATGGATGTTCATTGACCTGGAATGAATCACGCAAAGAAAACTTAATTCATTTTAATTTGTAACTCACTTGGTACTGTAGTCGCCCGCGTGGAGCAGTGGTTAGAGCGTCTGCTCTAGAGTTGCGAAGTAAGGAGTCAATCCTTACGTCGCGGGTTCGAATCCCACCGTGGGACGTGGAGACCGGTTCTTCGGATGAGACCGTATAAACCGAGGCCCCGTGTCGCAGTAGGTGCTGGCACGAAAAAGATCCCTCACTGCTCAAAGGCCCTGAGTGCCGAGCATAGGACAAAATTTGTAGCCCTCAACCGGCAAGTGGTGGCGTCTCCATATGAAAAATTCTCGAGAGGGACGTTAAACAACATATAACCAACTGGGTAGCCCAGTTCCTGGGAACAGATACAAAATATAAAGAGTGCGTTTAAACTCGTGTGCATCTTCACATATAAGACTTGGGGGACAAGCCTCATCGTCTGATATCTGAAGAAAAATGTAGATTCGTTAAAAGGTACTGTATATATTACTTATTACTGTAAACCAACTTTTATTCGCGTGCGAGAAATTTTCGCTACGTTCGCGAGAGCCTTGTCATCGCGGATTTTTCTAGCCGCGACCGGGTCCTTACATTCTTTTTTTTTCTATTAAAAATAATCGTCGCCAACTACCGGTACTTTACTCCTGATAAATTGCGAAATAAAGTCGCCGCTTATAAAAGTTGGTTTACAGTATTTGGTGTAATGTCAGTGATCATTTATCAAAATTGTTTCATTATTATGGCGTGCTCTATCTTGATAGAGTTTTGTTGTTAGAACACATTAAGCCATGTTGTATCAAAAATAAAAACAGTGCATGGCCTTCAAAGGAAAACACCGCAACAATGTGTCACAATTGACCTCAAGTTGTAATGGATTCGTTAAATCAAAACTTACAAACCAAAATAAATAATATTTTGTAAGACCTCCTGTATACCAAGAAACAAGAAGATTTATAAAAATTAACAATAAATTTATTTACATATGTACAATAAACATGAAAACGGCCAAAAGTTCAATCATGGTCATCACTGGACAGATTCACACTTCACACAACGTCCATGGTCCACCATATTGTTCATGTTGTCCACCATAGTGTCCCGTCCGGTCCACCATATCCTAAGTAGCCTTACCACGTAAACAAATCATCCCGTCCCAATAAAGCTAATATACAATTTTGGTCACTGAGCCGTGGCATTTTATACATAAAAACCATACTGTCGGCCCCCAGGTCTTGCTCTCAACGCCGCTACAAAACATTCCTGAATCCCAAGATCACACAGCAAGGGAAACAGAACACACCCAAGTTCACACAGCATGGGTTACATAAAAGGCACACCCAAGATCACTCAGCATGGGTAAAGTATAACTCACGGCGTCCAGACCTCATCTGACAATCACTAGCCAGCACCCAGCATTATAAATAACTAACCAGACTAAACAAACAGGTTCGACGAGTATACGTTGATAAAAATAGCAACAATACAACTCAGTGACCAACAATGCGTAAATGAAATAATCGTTAACTCCTAATGCCCAAACAAGTAGAGCTTTTTAAAAAAGCTTACCGTCTTTAGCAACAATCTTAAACAGTAATATGATCTACACCTATCAGGCCGTATTATTCTTTTGAATTTTGTATTTCTACATTAGCTCTTTACTGGCATTAGCCCTACCACGGTTGTCGCTCGGTCATCTCCGTAAACAATCGCAACTTCTCGGGCCTTTCCGACTAGCGGAAAAACGACCTCGAATGTATATGGTAGCCGCCATGACAATCCTCCTTTTTCACGATCTTGGAAATAAATGCATGGATACCTTTTCTCTGTTGAATATGGAGTTTAACTTTATTCAATAAAATGATATTACCTAAAATATACCATAAAGGGGACTTCTAACTCCGTCTATCCTATATTTGAATAAACAGGAAATGTATAAATTTTTAACATCCGGTGATGTTACACTGTAATACATTCGAGGTTGTTTTTCCGACCTCTGGCGGAAAGACCCGAGATGATGCGATTGCTCCGTAAACTGGCCGACTGGCCGAGAGCTTTCGGCAAACCTCGGCTGATTCCATTCGTCTTCAAACAAGAAAGTAGTCTCGTTTTCCCAGACTCTCGCTCTCGATACTTTGCTCGGGCAAAGTCTCGAGAGCGAGAGTCTGGGGAAAACGAGACTAACAAGAAAGGGGAAAAGAATAATAACAAATTGTAAAGCCTGCAAACTATGAAAATCAATTTTTATTTATAATGAAATTAAAGAGACCTTTATATTTATTGCTATAAAAAATACCATGTTATTAAGAATTAATTACTGCTGATTTTGCTGTTCGTTTTGTCATTTTTTTAAGATTGGAAATCTTGCAAAATTGTTAAGTCGTACGAAAATTAGATCATCAGAAAGTTATCTCCCTTGCCTTGAACAGCATTTCAACCAATGAAATAATTGAAAATTTTCTCATCATGCAATTTCTACCAATCACAAAAGAGAGGAAGTGCATAGTCCGAAGACTGTAAAAAACTTCAACTATACAATACCGTCTTCCTTGGAAGACGGTAATAAAGATAACTCTTACCAATACCTGTACAGTAAGCTAATATAAAACATTGACACAATGCCACTTGTGACACAATGTTTCAAAAAAACTGTGGAACAGCTAGGACCTCGGGGAATAGCAAAATTATATTTCCCCTTGACAGGAATCAATTTCCATCAGCAGATTCAGGGGTTCAATGTTTGGACAGGGCTCATTTGATTTTATAGGGAAAATGCAAAGTTCCTGAGAAATCCTTTTCCTCTGCTCTTGGCTATAAAATTGATGAACTATTTACAAGGGCTATTCATTAAATAATGACATTACATGTACTCCTTTTAAAGTTTTTCATCTGATTGAATTGAAACACCTGATGAAATGTTAATTGTCTTCCATACTATTGATCTGAGGCGTAGTTACAAACTTTTTACAAAGCGATTTTCAAAGAGAGCATCTTTTTCGGACCCATCCTGTGGACAATGTTAACAAGAAGACATAAGGAAAGTCCCGAAAGGTCATTTTGAACATCAGGTCGTATATCAAATATTGCTTTCTAATAAATATAACGTAATATTAAATTTTCAAACAACTCGTGTCATTATATGGGAACAATTGTATACCTATCAAAACCGTTTATCAGTGGTTAAAGCATTTCAAGTTTGTAGGGGATAAAACCTGGCTACATTTCTATGAATCTGAGAGAAAAACTGAAAACATATAATATGGCTGACAAACAATGTGAACGACCCACCATTGCTAAACGCGGCAAAACAGCAAGAAAGGTTTTGTATGCAATCCTTTTATATTCTTACGGGGTATTCGCTCAGATTCCATTGAAAATAGGCAAAATTGTTACTAAAGCTGTTTACGCGGGGAAAAAATGCCTGAGATACAAAATCATTACAAAAACAGAAGACCAAGAGCTTAAATGAGGGGGGATCAATCTCTTGCATTATAATGTTCTAGCACACACTACAAAGTGCACAAAATTTCTCTTGTAAAAATAGAATACAGCAGCTTAATCGCCCGCTTTGTTCATTAGAAGTATCCCCATGCGACTTTCCTTATTTCCTTAATTTAAAAAATGCTATGTAGATGGAGTTTCCATATTTGTTCTCCATAAGGTTCAGCTGTGTAGCAGTGTCTAAAAAGCATACCTCTTTCGGAGTAAAGAGGGGTGTACCAAAGCTTGATAGCCTCTCTTCAAAAGGTATGAATGTTATGGCCCCTTATTCAGAGGTTCTGGTGCTAGGGCGGGATTGTAATGATAAAAAATAATACTAGTGAAAATGCATTCATTCTTTGAATTTTTTTCCTCTTCTCCCAGGTACTATTAAACCAATGAACTATAACATACTTACATGGTTACATATCTTTCAGAATTGTGAATTTCAGCACCATAGTATAAGGGTTCTGGTGTAACGGAGGGTTTATTTCATTTATTGAAGATTGAAGATTGAAGTAAGAATTGAAATCAATATCACCATTTAACAACGGTTCTGAAAGTGACTGAAAAATTTTTTTCATTACGTTTGGTAGCATCAGCCATTTTTTCATGTTAAAATGAAGTCGTGAATCTGCCACTAACCGTTTCTGAAAATCATGCTTATAAATTTCAAATCCAGGAATCTTTACAGTCAAAGACGAAGCAAATGTGCTATCTGCTTGTAAAGCCAGTAATCTTGAGTCATTAAAGAATTGTTGCAATAATGCCAAATTAACAGGATGAAATACTTGAACTTTTGAGTCTACTTGACATTTAACTAGTCTGGGTGGTAGGTACCAAAATTTTGTTGTAATCGAGCATCTACAAGGTAATTGTATCATACACATAGAGCATCCATGCAAAATTGATTTATTGTTAGGGCAATCTATTACTAGGTTATAACTGTTGTAAATTAACGTAGAACCTGCAGATAATTCTATGGCTGTTGGATTTAGTAAATTTTGTTGAAACCTGAAATTACACAATTCATTTACAGCATGTTTATCATTAGCAAACAAACTCATAATGCAAGATTTTTGAGTGACCGGCATGAGCGCTTTATTAAAATTGCAAAGATAGAGTTGGTGTTTGTGACATGTTGCCATGTCATTCTTATCCAAAAGTAAATAGTATTGTTGATGTGATGTAATGGCTAAGTAGTTTGGTAGGTCTAATAGTTGTGTGGCATGAGTGGACGTTTCATTGACAGGTACAGGCATGGATATTACTTGATATAGTCTAAGGGGGAGTTTTTCATGAGACAGGGGGAATTTTAGTGTTACGTATATTGTACCAAAACGCCTTCCGAATGCAAATTGACCATGTTTATAGTAATATTCTGGATCCTTGAATGTTAAATAAAAATTTGAATATTCGTCTGTAAGGATTTTGGAAATTTCTTTAATTGTTTGTGTGATTATAGGTGTGGAAATAAGTACTGGTGAAAGTTTTCCTTCAATCAGATTGCTTACCGATTGTTTGAAAATGGAATATTGTTTTAACAATTTGTGAGAATCTTCCACATGTGAATTATACAGTTCCGAAAGTTTAAGAATTCCTTCTTGAAAGTTCTGAATTTGTTCAGTAATGACTTTTGATAAGTTTGTGATAGCCAAAAAGTTTTGTTTTACGTTTTCCTGGATGTTATCAAATCTGTTATTTGTTGCAGTCATGAATGAAGAAAAGTGATGCGATTGCATTTTGATAAATTTAGTAACTTGGATGTTGTTTCTGATAAGGGAATTAACATGTTGTTTAAGGATGTTTACATCTTCCATAGTCGCTGTGCCAAACAAAGTTTTAGATAGGTCACCAACAAAAGGTAAGAGGGATTTCTTCTGTCTGTTTGAAACATGAATAAATGGTACATTCTCATCCAGAAATTCATATGTATGATTAAATTCTGCTAATGTGCGAGTGTCTAAATCTTGAATTTGGTGCATGAACCTTGTAAAACTCATACAAGCTTTTGTCGGGAGTGTGATACAATCATATTTAAGATTCGATTTTGGAGGTAATTTTGGAAGAACAATTTCATACGTTTGTCTCCAATATTCGTTTGTCAAAACTAGACTTTTTTCTCCTTTAAAAACAACACCATAATTAAGCCGTTGAACCGAGTTCGGAATAATCAAGGGGCGTGTACCTTGCATTTCTATTCCATGTACCGACACGTGGAGAAACCCGCTCCATATCATCACCATTATTATAATTGTGGGCCATCGAATTTCTACAAATAGACGAAAGAAAAAAAAATATTAGTGGTGTTCGGTCAAAATGTGTTGATCAGGCACATATTGCACCACATTAATTTAGAAAATAGTCCAAAGTTAAAAAAAAATATTTTAGTGTAGATTCAAAAGCGCACAACTTTAATGGATTTACGACAATTTATGGTTTTTTAAGCGTGGAAGGAAATTTACGCTTCCTCCCTTGTTTCGTGTGTGTCACGAAGTACTCTCTAATAAGTTCTTGGCTTAAATTTTGTTCTGGTTCCCAGGTTTTACTACCATCCTCCCACTTAACATAAAATTCCCTTTTACCTGCTCGTTTTCTTATCTTTATGAGTTTGTCAACAGGATAATACGTGTTATCTTGGACCTTGTCAATATCATTATCAATGGGGATATTTAAATTTTCCTGATCATTTTCAACAATATTTTGATTGCCATCATTATTCTCCTCAAATAATCTGTCAATATCTTGTTCAGGATGCTGATTCCTGATATCATCACCTGGAATATAATCTTTTAATCTACTCGCGTTGACATAAGATTTCAACTCTTTGTGATTTGAACATCTTCGAAGTTTGTATGTAAAATTTGGTCCTAATTCAGATATGTAATATGGACCATCATATTTGTCAATTAGCTTAGGCGATTTACCTATTGGAGTTTTAAATTGCTGTAAAAGAACCATTTGGTTTAATCGAAATGAGGGTTCTTTTGCTCGTTCGTCATATCTTTCTTTAGATTTCGCTTGTTTCTCCTCAATATTTTTATTTGCAATCTCGTGCGTGATTTTTAAATTCTCTAGAATGTCGCGAATATGTTCTTTAGCGTCAGCTTGTAGAGAGTCTTTGGGTGTTACCCGTAAATCAAAAGGCAGGTTCATTTCACGACCAAAAGCCATATAATAGGGGGAGTGGTCTGTAGATTGAGTACATGGCGAATTTCGTAATGCCATCAGAATTCCAGGAATTAATTTTGGCCAATTGTTTTGCTCTTTATCAGTGTAAGCCCGAATTGCTTGTAAGATAGTTCGATTATTTCTCTCGCAAAAACTGTTTGACTGGGGATGATAAGCCGAAGTGAAATTTTTTTTACATTAAAAATTTCACAAAGGGATAAGATGAGGTTTGATGTAAATTGTTTCCCCAAATCAGACACAAGTTTAAGTGGCGCTCCATATCTGGAAAAGATTTGTTCAAATAATATTTTTGCGACCTGTTTGCTTTATTGATTTTGCAGAGGAAACGCTTCAACCCATCTTGTAAATGAATCTACAACCAGGAGCAAGTACTGATAACCCTCTGTTGTTTTGCTTAGTTTTAAAAAATCAATGTGCCATCACTCAAATGGACCATCTATTGGCATAGATGTTAAAGGTGAAGGTCCATTGTGTTTGTGTTTTTTAATTCTTTGACACCTTTCACATGATTGAATGTAATCAAAAATTTCCTGATGCATGCGTGGCCAGTGATACTTTTGCTTGAGAGCTGCCATGACCTTTTCTACCCCAAAATGAGCTCCTCCAGCTTTATTGTCATGATAAGCTGTGAGTGCCTCTAGACGAAGTGTTTTAGGTAAAGCTAATTGCTTTATCCAACGATCGTCTTCCTTGACCTTTCTGGTTCGTCTCTGGAACCAGTGATAGAGCACACTATTACAAAGACTGTATGACTCTGATTGTGCTATGACCTTTTTACGTTCCTTGCTAGTGTCGGGAAGAGTTTCCGACTCTAGATACATGTATATGCCTCTGAAGTCAGGGCATTCCTTTTGAAGATTTCCTATATCTTCGTGTTCTAAACTCAAGTTTGGTTCAATATTGTCAGGTTCCACAGTGGTGACCTGTGCACTACTACCATAGAGGAACTCGACCTCTATTGTCGTTCCATGTTCAAATGCTTCAATGACATGAGTGTCTGTGACCGTTTCATTCTGTTCTTGATAAGGTCGCCTGCTGAGAGCATCGGCAACAACATTACTTTTTCCCTCTTTGTGAATTATCTTAAAATTGTACCCTTGCAGCTCAAGGGACCACCTGGCTAGTCTGCCTGTTGTGGATTTTTGCGACATCAAATATTGTAATGGTTTGTGGTCTGTGAAGACCA
The DNA here is from genome assembly GCF_032062105.1 of Saccostrea cuccullata. Classification (NCBI taxonomy): domain Eukaryota; kingdom Metazoa; phylum Mollusca; class Bivalvia; order Ostreida; family Ostreidae; genus Saccostrea; species Saccostrea cuccullata. The sequence continues at coordinate 55,919 of NW_026941464.1, forward strand.
AGAATTCATTATTTGAAAGGTAAGTTTTTTATTCTCTTATACCCTCAATCACAGCTAGACATTCAACATCTGATGCTGACCAATTTCTTTCTGGTTTTGATAGTGATCTACCCCCATAAGCAATAACATGTTCCCTGTTACCCTTATCTTTTTGAGAAAGTATGTACCCAATTGCTGAATTAGATGCATCAGTGGTAAGAATGAAAGGTTTATTTATATTTGGATAAGCAAGAATGGGTGCTGTTGTTAACTTTCTTTTTAAAGTTTCGAAAGAGATTTGACATGCTTCTGTCCAAATGAAATCTTCATCTTTTCTTAACAATTTGTTCAGAGGCTCTACCAATGTTGAAAAGCTTTTGATAAATCGTCTGTAATAATTGCACATTCCCAAAAATGATCTGATATCTTTTACTTTTCGTGGAATTGGAAACGTATCAATAATTTTTGTTTTATTTGGATCGACTTGAATGCCTTGGTTTGAAATAAGATGCCCCAGGAATTTAACTTCTTTAGCAGCAAAATGACATTTCTTTGGATTTAAAGTTAAACCTGCATTTCTCAAACGACTAAAAAGATCTTTAAGATGGCTTAAATGTGAATCAAAATCTTTTGAAAAGACACAAATGTCATCAACATAAACAAGCATGTTTTTCCAATGTAAACCTCTTAAGATTTGAGACATAGCCATTTGAAATGAAACACAACTGTTTTTCAGTCCCATACCAAGTCTTTTCCATTCATAAACCCCATTTTGAGTGATAAACGCTGCTTTGTGTTTTGTTTCCGGATCCATTTGTAATTGCCAATACCCAGAATGCAGATCAAAAGTAGAGAAAATTTGAGATTCTGCCTCTGCAATAGTGTCAAAAACACATTCAAGTCTGGGTAAAGGAAATGACAAAGGTTTCGTAATTTTGTTTAGTTTGCGATAATCTACACAAAACCTATATTTTCCATCTTTTTTCTTTACCAAAACAACAGGGGAATGATATTCACTATTTGATTCTTCAACAATGTCATTTTCTAACAATTCTTGAACTTGTCGATCAATTTCTTTTTGTAAATGAGGGGGTTGGCGATAAAAAGGCATGCAGATTGGTGGCGCGTCATAAGTTTCTATTTTGTGAGAGCATCTCCCAACAGTTTTTCCCAATTCAGATAAATCAGTAGCAAAAACATCTCTGTAGTTCTTTAAAAACATGTGCAATTCTGATTTTTGAGTATCATTTAATTCAGAATTAGTCAAATCAAAGGTGATTGGAGATTTTTGTTTACCTTTCTGTTTTGACTCGACACTTGTTGCATTTATTTGAGTACTTTGCTGGAATTTAAATGGTATTATCTCATCATTGTGGACACAGTCTACTGTGGCAACAATTGTATTATTACTGAGTGTTATTTCGTCCGCCGTAGGATTACAAACTTTAAACATACCGCGTTGATTTTGAACACACGCTATCGTTTTTGCAGCAAGTAACTGTTTAGTGGCAAGATTTTCACAGGGTTCTAAATACACATTTTGATGCTGTTGTAATTTAGAAATTTTGACTGGGATGATCATTTCATGCATGGGGGGAACAACAATTTTTTGAGCAGTTCTTGCAAAATGATGTTTTATTTCTATTGGAATAGAATTGTTTGAGTCAGCAATTTCAATTGTTTTAGATTTTAAATGCAGAGACACATTATGCATTTCCATAAAATCAACACCAATGATAACTGTTTGATTCAAGCCTTTCACCACATGAACTGGGTTCCAAAAAATTTTGTGGTCAATTTCAAAGGGAAGAATGATTTTGCCAAGAATTGGAAGAGTATTATTGCTAACTCCTTTAATGACATCATAGTCTGGCTTTAAAAGTTTATGGTCTTTAAATTCTGTTGATTTAAAGAAAGAATGGCTGATGAGAGTGATTTGAGACCCCGTGTCTACCAATGACTTGGTTTTACGAAGCCCAATCCCAATGTCAATTGTACTCCGGGATTGTAAAGCCACCGTTAAACCCAAGGTTACAGCTTTCTTATCTTTGTGCCCATCCTTGGAAAATCCAGGGATAGGCGCGCACCCCTATTGTGGGATGTTAGCGCGCATTGCGGATCTACACACACTCGCAAAATGATTCCACTTTTTGCACTTTAAACATTGTTTCCCATTTGCGCGGCATTGCTGTCGTGACATACAGTTACCTCCACAACCTTGGCATTTTTGATTTTTATGATTGTTTGAATAATTTTGAAAAGTATTGTGATTTTGCCCCGAATTTTTGAAATATCTTTTTTGTCCATTGAATCTATTATCAAAATTTTGAGCTGTTTGAAATGAATTTGAATAATGCCTAGGTTGCGTAATGGCTGCTGCTGTTGCTTCTAACTGTGTGCTTAATTTTGTGATCAACCTGTCTTCTAACTCTTGAATGGAAGCCGCAAATGACACATTTGCGGGTTCCGAATATTTAACAGTTTGTTCCGCCACCAATGCAATTTTTCGGAGTTTTTCTAGCGTGTCCGGGCTTTGCGGCATGACAATTGTTCGAATAGCTGGTTTCAACCCCTGAATAGCCATTCCCACTAGTAAATGCATGGGTATGTCACATTCAGTCGTTAAACGCGTCACTCGAGCCAAATAGTCTTCAATTGATTCTTCTAAATTTTGTTTTATATTTAATATGTGGATATCAAAATTCGTTTTTGACGTTTGAAAACGTTCAAGAAAGGCAGCTTTCAAACTACTCAGAGAGCACTTCATACTCTCTGGTAGCTGAAAATACCACTGTTTAGGCACACCTTCTAAATAAAAGGGAAAAGCCGAGAGAGCAGCTGACTCTGTCATGCCAAAATAAGCAATTAGAGACATGTACAGAGCCCACCACTGACTCGCTGGCTCGCCTTGTTTATACGGCGTAAGCTTAATTACGTTGGGCGGCGTATGATTTGGCATTGGTGACGTCACAGTCTGACCAACCGATGAAGTCGGTTGTGATGATGATGATGAAGTAAATGATGGAGGAGGAGGACGAGAGGATGAAGATACATATGTAAGCGGTGCGGAGCCCGCTGAAGATATTAGTGAAGAAGAAGACGAATAAGAAGGAGGAACAGAGGAGGACAAAACTGCACCTCTAACAATCGGCGTATCCTGGAGGAGCCTAGTTGCCCTCATCAATCCTTGTAGTCTAACAGAAGGCGGTGCTGTTGGGGTGGTTGATCCCGATGGGAGCATTCCTTGAAAATTCGTCTGACGCCCACTTCTGAGATCCATGGTCCGGGACAATAAAGATTCTCCACCAGATTATTGTAGTTGATTTTTGTATATTTTTGTTTGAGCTTGATTCCCGCTTGGCTTGTGAGGGATGGCAACACTTGTTTTCAACCTCTGATGATATCGGTCTTAAAAGAAAACAAGTTGTAAGCTATTATAGATTTATTTTGGAGAAACCGCAACTCTTATCAATAAAATTATTAATTTTACAAAACACTCTGAAAAAGAAACAAATTATTAATAACATTTCATTTTTATCAACATATTACATTCCAGTTGCGTTAACTTTCAAAGTATATAAACATGAATATTATAAACATAAGGATGATTGAATTTACATGTACGTACCTTAAAAGAAAACAAGTTGTAAGCTATTATAGATTTATTTTGGAGAAACCGCAACTGAGGTTGTCAGGGCGCACACGGCCATTATATACCCCAGAACCGGTTTCCATGACAATTCTGCAACTTGTTAACTTTTTCGGTACCCATGTGACATGACCGCATGTGGTCAGCATGTGATCAGTGTTCCTTAATACTAATTGAAGTTTTACTTTTGCCAAATTTAGAATTCCGTGTTTCATAAAATCAATTTAGGATGCGTTCAAAGTCATTAACTTTGACCAAAATCAATATTGTTACTTCTAGAGAACACTGACCACTTACACGAATTATTTGATCTATTGATAGTGTTTAACTTTATTGCTCAATCGCCTGGTCCAAATACACAATTTGTAAATAACATTTGCGGAATATCTTTACAACCTCTCAGTAATAAATGCTAAGTAATTTCAAATACAACCTTGCACTTGATATATGAATAACACATAGAAAATCAATAGATATTGAATTTGTACTCAATTTACATAAAAAATGGAAAAATAACACAAAATTCTATATTATATAGTGAAATGCACTTAAATTTTTAATATCTTGAACATTTTTTTCAACAGCCTGGGTCGCCCGCGTGGAGCAGTGATTAGAGCGTCTGCTCTAGAGTCGCGAAGTAAGGATTCAATCCTTACGTCGCGGGTTCGAATCCCACTGCGGGACGTGGAGACCGGTCCTTCGGATGAGACCGTATAAACCGAGGCCCCGTGTCGCAGTAGGTGTTGGCACGAAAAAGATCCCTCACTGCTCAAAGGCCCTGAGTGCCGAGCATAGGACAAAATTTGTAGCCCTCCACCGGCAAGTGGTGACGTCTCCATATGAGTGAAAAATTCTCGAGAGGGACGTTAAACAATATACAATCAATCAATCAATCAATCAGCAGCCTGGTCGCGATGAATTAAATACGGTAAGGACTCTTCTTAAAAAAATTGTGAATTTCAGGGCCCTTGGATCAGGGGTAAAAACATAAATCAATGTAGTTCCTTGAAAAGTTGTTATACTTATTGTTAACATAATGATAAAATGACCTTTAAAGTCGTTGGCCTCTTTATGAAGAAAAACCAGCTGTCAATGAAGTAAAAAGTATACGTGGAGGTTAAACAATTTATTGTGAGAAATAATTGTGTATATTAATTTAAAACAATTCTGCATTTTTTTCCCTCCACTGCTATCATAATATTTTAGGGAGGAGGCAACAATTACTGGAACATGCATTGTATGTTTAATTGTAGGGATTTTTTTTAGAACATTTAGGAATCCAGTATAGTTATCATTCATAATGGTAAAAACTCCAGTATACGGTTCATATAGCTATCTTGAATTTCAATAGTTCTTAGTTATAATGTTATGCATTTTTATCGAAGGAAAATTTGTTGTTCCAAATCCAAAGAAAAGTATTCGGGTAGCGGAACTAACTTAAGGTGTAAGTTGGTTGAATCCGCGTTGATTTTTTTTTTCAAAATTGTATCATGTAACCTTGTTCCCCATTCCCTCGCTACACGTAATTAAGATACAAGTCATTTAAGGAATTTAAAGGTTTTGATCAATTTAATTTCAATAAAATTGTTTAACTTGAGCACATTAACTTCAGTTTAGTTATTTAAGCTCTGCTTTTCTGGGTGCAGTGACATTTTCCTGAAAAAAAAAGAAATAAATTATCAAAAATGTTAATGCATGTTAGGAATTTGATCTTTATATATACATGTAGTACAGTGCATTATTATCTATTATAAATGGAAAAAAGAATAGTGTTAATGATTAAGAATCATAAAATCTTAATTATAATATTTTCAGAATTTTCTTATAATCACCATAATTAAAGACTTACGAAATTCTTTTGACTCTTCGATACATACTTATTTTTTTTTTTTTTTTAATTTTATTAATTTATTAATTTTATTTTTTACAATTTATTAACATTATACACACAAAAAAAAAAACAGTATGATTTGGTATGGCGCATCTGTTAAGACACGAGAAAATTTCAATTCTTTTCAGGTTTTGTGGATAATGTTTTTTGTGTAATTGATTGATTGTTTTACGTCCCATTTGAGCATTTTTCACTCATATAGAGACGTCACTTTGTACACGTGAAGGTCTTCAAAATTCGACCTCTTTTTGCACTTTGAACCAATGAGCAGTGAGGGATCATTATTGCGCCAACGACAACCTGACACAGGACCTAGGTATTAAATATGCTCTCATCTGAAGGACCAGCAACTTTCACTTCAAAGTGCCAAGCGCAAGAAAAAGGAAGAGTCTAATTCTATCTAGCGACCTAGGCCAATAGCGCTACCTTAAGGGATTCCGACCCTCAGCCAGAAAGGACTACTTTTTAATTTATAATTTAATTCAAAAAGTCTTTAAATGAAGCTTGAAAATTAAATATTTTCATGCAACAATTTTCATTATACATGTATGCCTCTCAATGTGCTTCAAGGTTTTTTGCAAAGCTCCATAAATCACTTCTAATTTCATATCATGTTAATAAACATTGGTATCTAAAAATGCTTTTACCGGATAAAAATTTTAATAAGACATTTCTGAGAAGTTCAAAGTACCTTGAAGTACATTGAGAGGCATATAATGAAAATTGTTGCATGCGCTACCTTGAGGTGAAAGACACACTTCTAATTTATTTCGGTTTGAAATGCTATAGCAACATATATTGAAATGTTATAGCAACACATAAGTCATGATATAATAAAGAATAAAAAAAAAAACTTTTACTTAAAATTTGTGTCCCAGCCTCATTAATTGAATATTTTCAAATAAATATTAAGAATTATTGTATCTAGGAGAGTTTGATCATCCGAATTGTTTTAATGACATTATCGTTCGATTGCTTAAAAATAGTAACAAAAATGTGCCGTCAGAGCAGTGTGTTTAAACATAACATTAACCTGTTTCTTTGAAATATAAGATATAAAAAAATAGAATTTCAATTTCAAAATTAATGCATCTCCTGCTCACTCAAATAAATTTTATTTCTTCCTGCAGTAGCAATTGACATATTCTTAAGAGAATATGAAAATAAAAATAAAATCAAATAATATATTTTTCATACAAGTATAGGTAAGTTTATGATAGAATCGTGTGTTATCAATAGTATAATACAATAATTTATTAATTTTAATCAGTGGCTTAATAAATACTTGTTGTAAAGTGTAGATATTGCAAAAAAATTATTATCAATTGAATGGTTCTAGCAAATCTGCGTTTCCTGTATCATTATATATACACATGTATGATCAACTATAAGTTTAGTTAGATATAGTTTAGTATTATAATAGTGTTTCTCTTAATAAAATACAGTAAAATTGCCTGGGATATGTTACAGAGGGTTAAAACTGAAAAATGAGTTTGACTCCAAATAATTATTTATACTTTCAGATAATCTAATTTTGACATACCAAACTTTCACTTTCAGCCAGTATGTGTAGTAATAACATGAACGTTTCTTCTGGCGAAACACTCCACAGTTGTTCCTTGCATTTCTCACTCACATGATATTTTTCCAATGAGAATTGAAATGGTTGCCTATAAAATATGATATAATATATGAATATAATATATATTTGTTTCCTGGGGTACAGGGAAATAATAGATCTGTCGGACCGGCGTGCAAACTGTTGCCCACGGCCATAAACGCCTTTACCGAACGAAAAGATAACTTAGTTTAGCGCCAAATGACGTCAGCTGGCAACAGTCTTTTTTAAAAGTCTATTTGAACAGTCCCTGAGCCGACAGCCGGGAAAACAGTCGAACTCTTTGACTAAAAAATAAAATTTTGTTAAAATTTCCAAAATTTTGAAAAATGTGGCCCCAGGGTCAGTGGTTCCCGTGGGGTGGGTCATACATCTGATAGTTATAAAGTGAAAATGTATTTTCTTTTTGTTATTCTGATCTACACCTGGGTATTAAGAAACCAAAGTAAGCATGCTAAGTGTATAACTATAATAAACAATTGCGCCTCTTTCAAAATTGTGAATTTCACGGCATTTGGTGTAAAACACGAAGCAAATTCAATTGTTGGAAAGTTGTTACATGATTCTCAGGTGACCTATAAGGCCCATGGGTCTCTTGTTCTTTTTCCATCTCCGGAATGAGCGGTGGTTGAAAAATATGTTATGTATCTTGAGAAAAATTAAAAATAACTACCGTTTGATAGATTTTTAAATCGTTACGTAAATCAGTTAAAATTTGTACACTACAATTATGAGTACATGTACTACGACGTTAGGTAAAATTAACTTGCATTTAACCTTTGCACACATGTATGCAAAATATAAAATGTAAAGTGTTCAAGACATTTTACCTTTGCATTTAAACGCAAATTATATTCTTACGAAATCATTTCTTTAAAGCATTCCACCGATAAATCAAACGACGCTTCACTGACAGCAAAAACCAATAGTACTATAAAAGCCACGGTCTTTGACATCTTTTCCGCCACGAATGACTGAAAATAAAGATTCATGCCATGAAGATAACTTTAAAAAAATTTTCAAACGGATTAAACAATGAAAAATCTGTTATATATTTTTTATGTAGATTGTACCGAATTACTTCTACGATTTCTTATTTGATACAAATAAAGCCTCGGTACATATTATACATTTATTGACTGAGCTCGAAGGCAAAATACATTTTGTCGGACCCTAGAACCAAGTTGTCTGTTTGAGACCTTTGGAATGAAGGCGAACAGTTTGGATCAAGGGTCGGCAAAATGCATTTTAGTCTGAGATCACAGTCAGTTTATTATGTAAAAGCTTTTATAAATTTTAATTTTGTTGACATACATGTATTCTGTGCTGGAAAGATAGAAAATATGTGATCAGCCGATGCAAAAAAAAAAAAAAAAAATGATTGTATAATTCCCATCACTCTTCTTGCCTAAGAGTCAACATTGAAGAACCATTTCTATGTTAAAAAACTTCTGCGTGTCTTAAAATTTCCAAGTGAATATAAGGACCCCCCCTTACATTGGTCTTAAAATAGAACAGCAGGAATATCTTTTTAGAAATATTACTCATTTTTAAAGAAGTACTAGTAAATTAAATAAATTAAAAAAACTCACCTTGTACAGAATTCTGCTTTTAAAATACAATTAAATTAAAGGATATACAGGTATAGTTATAAGTAACATTTCAATCAAAGATAGGCGACAAATCTCGTGTTCTATCACAAAGTGCGCTCTGAGAAAAAGAGTGAGTTGTGAAAATGATGATTGTAGATTCGAGATTGGAGTCTTCAGCATTTTAATCAATCAAGATAAAGTTAATAATGTAAGAAAAAGCGTTTATCACTCAAAAGGAATCAACAATCTTCATTTCGTTTGCAGATCATAATGATATTTTGCACTTTCATACTCAATAAATAGAAACAAAGTTAACTTTTATTGCCATAATCAATAAAAAGATATGCGCGTACATAACTAATAAATATGCTGATGTGTTCCTAATTATACTGTTTGAATTGCACACATCAATTTACATGCATTTAAGGTGCATAAAAACAGAGTTGAAGTTAACATTTTCTCAAATCTTCTTTATAATATTACGACTTATATCTAGCAGAAGCATTTCATAAGAAAATATAATAAAAATCCCATTTTATCTCGAAGTTATTAAAACTTCGAATTTCTGGTCGGGTTTGACACGTCTTTAAACTTAAATAAATTATATTTTTTTTCTTCCATAGAGCACTGATCCTATGTTCAGTACCCCCTTGCTTGTCGTAAAAGGCCTTAAATGGTTCTTCCAGTTGCGTAACCTGACTTTTTTAATTTTAAAAGTAAATTATCCCTGCTCAATGGTTGAGTGCCGAGCATAGGCGTAAATTTGCAGCCCTTCACCGGCAATGGTGATTTTTATCAGTGAAATATTCTGGAGAGGGACGTTAAACAGTATACAATCAATCAATCATAGTTAAGAAAAGTGGGATTTAGCTGTGTATTAATGAAAATTATTAAAACTATAATACAGAAAATTCAAAATAAAAATGTTCAGATGTAATCTCCCCTCACGATTATCGTTAATCCCTGCTCAGTGTTCTGTACAGAGTTTAAAAAAACTGAATAAGCCCGTTAAACATGAACCAGTTTTGTAAACAGGGCACAAACTCTGTACGTAGTTATTAATGCTTACGATTCATCGGTTGTGTTCAATTAAGCATTGAATTATCATGTTTTGAAAGATGCAGTCTCATAACTGCAATGGTGTGTGCAAACAAATTGAGTATCACGTTAACTTGAAAATTTGTTTTCAAGCAGCGATTGGCTCATTTGACTAACACTCAAAAAATGATAATTCATTTATATTTAATATATATTGAAGCATTTTAGCAATATTGATTTTTTAAATTAAAATTCTCGCCTTATCCTTAATAAATACAAATAACGTAAATATTAATCTGAGTGACGTTGAATTGCTCACAAACCAAAATTAACGAAAAAATGTACAATTAAAGCGCTAACAATAATCAAAGTTGTCTTTATTTTTCAATCTAAAATGATGATTCACACACCAATAAATCACACAAAAGTTAAAGATCATTCCTTATATTTACATTTTACATGTTTTATAAGCAAGACAAACTACTCAATATTTGGTTTGTGTGTTATGTGTATTTATCACTTGTACTTTTATAATGTTTTTATTAGCGTCAAGCATAGTAAATGTGATTATTTGTCAAAGTCACACAACGCACGTTTTTGAACGCTTTATTTCTAGCGATGATAATATGTCAAATTGAAAATGGTTTTCAGATCAATTTCACAGTTGATGATTCACAGTTACTGGTATTTACATTCGCTGTGTTTTTCTACTGAGCCAAATGTAAATTGATTTGATAATGATTTTCGTAATAGTGCAACGATATAGGGCAGCGAGATATTCAAATATTGGTATATTTTTAGTGCTCCCAAACAAGTAAATTGTAAATATAGGGATTGTTTTTTAGTTTAGTGTGAATTATTGATGTGTGAATCACACAGACTTGCACGTAGGCATATTTTTCATGAAGCCTAAATATGCCTACGTGACAAGTCTGTGTGATTCTCACACCAGTAACTCACACAAAACTTAAAAACATTCCTTAAATAAAACACAGCAAATGTAAATATATCAATTTGTATTTATATGAAACAGAATTTGTGCACAATCTTATGTGTGAAAAGAAGAAAACTCTTACTGTGGCCTTCAACTCGACATTTAGATATATCGAGGGCGTATTGTCAATTAACAATGGTAATATTCATTCCTATGTCAATACGATATATACTGGTGAGCTTGAGTTAAAAGATACCAAAGAGTCTGATAAATCTTTTACATACTTGGATATTTTTCTTGAAAAAGACACTAATGGAAATTTAACAACCAAGCTCTATGATAAACGTGATGACTTTAATTTTTCTATCGTCAACTTCATCACCTGCATACGGAGTTTACATATCTCAGCTGATTCGATGCGCTAGAGCATGCTCTACGCATGAACAATTTCTAAAACGAGGTAAATTTTTGATAAACAAGTTGATGAAACAAGAATATTAGCAGTCTCGTTTAAAGTTATCCTTTCGTAAGTTCTATAGTCGATACAATGGCCTTGTCAGCAAATACAATTTATCATTGAGTCAAATGCTGGCTGACGTTTTTCATACTAATTGTTTGTCCATTATTATACACTGAATTGACGGTGGATTTTTCCGTTATTTCCCGATCATGACAAGGAGCACAAGGCGGATGTGAACGATCGACAGGGAATGCTCACCCCTTAATGGCACATGATCCCACCTCTGATGTTTTGGAGGTCTTTGTCTGCTCTGCTCCTTTTTTGTATTGTTTTATGGACTTTAATATTGAATAATGTTTGTTATCTCCATATCATTCATTGGAGAAATCAAACCATAAAAAATCATTATAAAACAGAAAAAACTTTAAAGGAATATTTTTAATAAAAAAAATATTTATTATTGAGCAACAAATATAATATTTTTTAAATATATTTCCATTCCAAAATTTGATGAAAGCTGTCATGGTACAGTGTATAAACCATTTTTAAATAAATTAACCAAAAGGTCTCACATAAAATTAGAAAGTAAAATCAATAAATTTCATTTTAGGCTGACGGTGTTTTCATAAACATAAGTATATGTATCGCATTTTATATGATACATTAAAATGCATAGGTCATTAATCTTAGATAGATATCAAGAGAAATACTAATGAAAAAGAATAACTCTTAATTGATTGCAATAACTTTTTTTCAGTTTATAAATGCGTATTAAAAACTAATCATTTCAGACGGACTAATCATGGTTGGTAAGTGAAAAAATACTTTGCTACGAGCTTTAAATTTATTTTTGTTTCTAAAATATCATTTTTTTGTGTTTTCAGAAGATTTTAAGTTTTGATTTTGTACAGCAGATAAGAAAGAAAATAGGGGAGGTAATATGTAGAATTTAATTGTGTTTTAAGGTTGGATCACTGTAAACATTAACTACTCAATAGTTAACGTTATGTCATTTATGTTTATGTTCACTGGTTATAGGCATGTTTCATTTCATTGAAGTGGGGAGCAGTTATACATATATGTAAGGATTTTAATTTTTCATGTATATAAGTACGATTTTAACTGTTTTTTTTTTTAAATAATTTACTTTTAGTTGTAACGCGTCATTTGACTGGCTAAAAAATTAGTTTAAGTCGTACATTAACCGGTACTGCTTCTTTGCAATGATGTTACACTTTCAATATATACAATTTGAAGGTTTTTGATTGAGAAATTATCTTAAATGATTGAAGATTAAATAACAAGGAAAGGCTACCCATGCATTCACCAAATATAACTTGGATTGGCGAAGTTAATTTCTTCCCTGTCTATGAAGCATAAATTTTACCACCCTATGTTATACCAGAATACCTGAGTAGCTATGTTTTTAAATTATTTCCTTTTAAGGAAATCTTCTTTGGTTATATTGGAACATTCTGATGATACTGTATACCTATGATTTAAGACACTGTGGTTATTTTCTAAGATTCAAACCTATATTTTAAGTATACAAATATATGCAACTTTTATTAGTATGATGTTGTCATAATAATATCATTCTACAGTTATATTTTACCAAACGTTTATTATGTATTGGAACGTTGCTATAAAAAACATGTACATTATGATTACCTTTTTGGAATATATATGTTTTACTTCATTATATATTTTTATATATATGTAAGATAAGCACACAAAAAGTTATATTTTTTATTGCGTTTGTCATATTTACAGTCATATATGACGTATATATATATTATAAGTTCAAACTAGCAAAAATGAAAGAAAGATCTTACTATAATTTGCTTTATAATTATATTAATATAAAGATAGGATTTTCCTGTAAATGACACAATTTAAATCAATTGCGTTGATATAAGAAATCTTAAACTGTCTTGTGTTGCTATATTTTGGGACACTTATAGAATTATATTTTCAGACACTGCTATTTTATGAATACTACTTGTATGTTTTTTTTTTTTTTTTTTTTTTTTTTTTTGTATTCTGCGGTTTTATTGTAAGATATATCATTTACGAATTAATCAAAGTTCCGGATACATTTTTTTTTACTCTGAATTCAGCCATTATATTTTGAGTTATTACTCTTTTATTTTAGGACACAGCTGTTATATTTTACTGATTCTCGTTACTCTGATCAGGAGGGATGTTCTCTCCATGCAACCATGGCAACAATACCTCGAGTCATTAAGGACAGATGTCAATCAAGTTCTGCGAGAGGACGTCTGCTTCCCTCGTGAAGATGGTGTTTGCCTTTTATTTTAACTAAAAAGAACATACACAAACATTTCAAAATGAGTAATTTTGTGGTATATTTTGATAAGGTCTCTCTCTCTTTAATATTTTCATTGAAGTAATTAGTGATGTTGTTTTTGTTTTATAGTTTTTTGTGAAGAGAATAATATCGATGTCCACAACATCAGACAAACTGTGTTCGCTAATTTACATACCCAGTCGACGTCATCGCGAGAGGCATTCCGAAGATGGAGCATTTTGAGGGAGTTTTCCCAGCAACTTTGTGACCTGTAAGTAAGTTCTTCATATTGGCGATATATCATTACTTCCAAAAGCACACAAGAAGCATAGAACATCAGCGATTTTTTTTTAAATCTAGATGTAATATAAAGTTGTATTTTATTTCTAAGTGTTACAACTCCAACATCCAAATTGTCTATTTTTGCACCCTAAAACACAAACCTATTTCTATAAGATTCTTTTTTTTTTTATAGAAACACATTAAGCCTAGCTAAGCCGAGTACTTTCACAGAATCACCTTTCAGCAAAGACCTGAATAGAATAGTATGTAATACACACGATGGTCCCAACTGTGATTGGGCCCGCACGAGCAGGTATCGGACAGTGGACGGCACGTGTAACAATCTCATCAACTCACGCTGGGGGGCTGCAAGCACTGTCCAGAAGAGAATGATTCCTCCCTATTACGAGGATGGTGTGTGTTGAGAATTCGTAATTTTTAAATGCATATTTGGTCAATAATTAAATAAAAATCATTAATCTAAATAAAAAAGTAACATTTCATTTCTTATTGAGATGGTAAAGTAGATGTTTTAAGGGCAATATGATTTTATTTATATGTATTTTATTTTAATCAGGAAGGTTTAAATTACGATTGAAATTGACATATACTTGAACTGCTACTTGTATATTTCATTCAAATGAAATACATATAATTCATCAATTTAGTATTTAATTTTTTTCTTTGAACTATAAAGCCAAAATTAATAGATTTTAAGCGCGTCTATAATATTTCTTTAATGGCTACAAGTATCCAGTGAATAGAATATTTGATCGGAAAAAAAATCTCCAATTTTTTTGTACAAATTCAAGAAAATGTAGCATGTCTTTAAAACAGAGAAATAAAATTGTTAATTTTTATTTATATTTCTCATATGTTTATATATGTATGTATATGCCATTTGCCAATCCAAATTATATATATTTATATCATAATCTACCAATTAAAGGTCATTCCACGCCTCGTGGTTTATATCGGATCTATCCTAAGCCTCTACCTAATCCTAGAGAAATAAGTGAGCGACTTTTCTCTGAACAGAGCGGTCAAACGGACGACGATGACAAACACTCTCTCTTTCTGTGGTCATTCGGCCAGTTCGTGGACCACGATTTGACTTTTACTCCAACAATGGGTATCTCTTTCTATTTCTTTCTGTTTATTTCACAATGTTTGGTTCTCGAAGGCTAAATTACCATTTACCATGCAAAACTTTACCAAACTGGTGATAACTGAAGATTAGCCTACTTTTTTTAAAAGTATTCCAAAACATGTACACTGTAAAGATATGGCATCATGATAGGGTGATTCAACAAACATTATCATAATGACGAAATGCATGGTGTACATTCTAAAAACGAAATGAAATCATAATAAGTAAAACAAAGTTAAAATACAACAATTTTCCGTTTAGATGAAGGTGGCAAAACTCTTCCTTGCTGTGACGAGAAATACAAACGTAATATATCGTAAGTTTTTATCACTTGCATACCTAATATATTGTAAGTTTTTAAATGTATATTCTAAGTTGTAACAAATTACAAACACAACACATCATATTCTTACCAATACATTTCTTTTAAAAAACACAATATTTCATAAACATTTATCTATGAAATGTGACAAAATAGATGTGTTAAATTCTAGGAATAAAACAAAGAAATTACATTAAGCAAATATTATTTATTTATCCAAAACAAAAAAATGTTTGAACAGGACTGGATGTTTCCCTATTATACGTGACGTTCAAGCAATAGAGGAGTGTATGCCCTTCGTTAGATCCGCACCAGCTGAGGAGCCAAAAAGACCCGATACTTGTGGTACTGTAATAATTTATCAATAACTTTATCATCCATATGCTTTTAAAATGAGATGAATAATCTGAAACTCATGGTCATTGGTCAATGTATTTGCATGTAACATTTTTTTCATTAAAAAGCATTTGTCTAATGTTTGTGTTTTGTAAAAGAATATTATGTACATGTTCTTGCATTTCCTTCCTTTCATATATAGCATGGAGATAAGAGATCTAGAGATAAATCATGTATCAAGTATATCTATGCAATTTAAGATTGTATCTATATTGAGTCGGAGGTACTTATCGGCAGAAACAAACCTCCAATTATCCCTTTTATATATTATATCTTTCACTAAAACCAGTATAGTTTAGATAATTTAAGAACATTTATTTTGAAGCTATAAAAATGTAATATTTGCGAAAAAGTAGGTTTTACCTTAAGTTGTGTTGTATACGTATAATGAAATCACACATTTTACTAAAGGGACGGATCACCGAGAACAGATTAACGAGTTGACGTCCTTCATAGACTGTGGTAATGTTTATGGGAATACTTTAATCGTGTCGAAAGCTGTGGATGCTGGCGTCTATGGTAAAAGAAAAGTGAAAATCTCGTCTTGTAACAAGCGTATTTTGGAAACAGATAAATTTTTATTTACAGACTGTATTAAATATTAATTCAATTCTCATTTTGCCAATCACAATAGAATTATAAAAATACACATATGATTTCTTTGCCTAATTTAAATATTTTATTATTGAATATTATATGGAACACATAGCTCAATGTAAGAATTTTAGGAATACAAACAGCCTTTGGCCTTAGCTTTTACTGCTCCTAGCTACTATGTGAAATAGAAAAATAAAAAACCAACAAATTTTGTATATCTGTCGTCATTTTCCATTGTATTTTTTAAGGTCTATTGAAGTCTTCCAACAGGGGACGTAATCTTCCGCGAGGAAATCCTAATCATTGTAAAGATGGAAGACAAGACGCTTCCTTTTGTCAGCTAGCTGGTGAGTCATGTCCTTAAACGAAATTTAGTTAGATTTAAATTTGGGTTTATATGTAAATGTATTGTATATAAGACGAGGTTTGAATCTTTGAAAATATTTAATTAAATTGAGCTAATAAAGTTTAATCTATCGATGCTAAATAACATGATTTAATATACAATTTACACACTTAATTCTATGGAAAGATGGACGTCAGTTCTTTTGCCTTAAAACAGATTTTTTTTCAAAATATCTCTATATCATAAAGAAAAGCACTTTAGTTATTTTTTTACTAAAAAAATTGTGCAAGGAGATGTTTTAAGATAGGTTCCCACTCGATATCCTGCGGTAAACCACGTTTAGGCCCATATTTGAAGTTATAATATTTTTTAACCTCTCCATACTTGTGCGGGGCAAAATTTAAATATTGTTTTTCGTTGAATTTTAAGGACTAGTCATTCTCTAATTAGCATGATTAGAGAGTAATCAGGAAAGAACCAAATATTAATAATGTTGCTATATTTAAGGAATCAATGTCTAGTTAGTAAAGTATATGTAAGGGTATCAACGAAAGTTTGCAACATATTTATCCACGTTTGATGTCCCTTGCACTCTCTATTAAGTAAATATTTGAATTTTTGAAATGTAGACAAATAATTTTTTTACACGAGCCCTCCCATGTCAATTTCAACTAGTGCTAATTGTAACGGGAACCGTTACAGATGTTCCCCAAACGCTCCCCAATTCCCTTCTCGTCCCATTTCCTGTAAGTTTCATTAAAGAAGGAAAAATCTATGCATTTAAGACGGCAACAACGTTTTCCCAAAAGTATACCAAGTATTTCAAATTTAAGCAATGCAGGCGTGCGCATGTGATTGCATGAGCGTAATGACGATATCATCTTGTCTACCCTATTTTACTCATATGCACGTGCACGCACGTGCATGATGACCATACCTTCTTGTAGGAGTCCGTTATGTCTGTCAATGTTCTTAATCCCATCCTGTTTGGTTGAAAAACAAGGGAGTTATAGCCATTTAAAGTTTAAGCCAATCAGATTGCAGCGCACGTGTATGCGCATGTTTCCATGACAATTATTATATATCATATTGTAGGAAAATTTAAAGTATGCATATGTTTTAAATTTCAAAGCATTTTGTAAAAAAACAGGAAAGATATTGAGATTTTTGTTTCAGCCAATCAGAGCAAAGCGCACGTGCACGCACATGCATGCATGTGAATGGTGACCATACCATCTTGTAGGAATCCTTTATGTCTATCTATGTTCTAAATCCCATGCTGTTTGGTTGAAAACCAAGGGAGTTATAGTCATTTAAAGTTTCAACCAATCAGATTGCAGCGCACGTGCATGTGTGTAATTTCATGACAAATTTTATATATCATGTTATAGTACATCCTAATACATGTCTTTGATATAAGTTTCAAAGCATTTCATCATAAAACAAAAAAGATATTAAGATTTCTGTTTCAGCCAATCAGAGCAAAGCGCACGTGCATGCGCGTGAGTTCATGCAAATTTGACCATGTCATCTTATGTACACAACTTATATATCTTTATATAATGAGTTTCAAAACATTTTATCAAAAAATATAAAAGTTACAACCATATCAAATATATCAGTCAGTTTACTTATTGCACGCGCCCGCACGTGCACGCGAATGCGCGCAAAATGACCTTCGTTCGGCACATCTACACAACATGCCTACTAACCCTAAAAAGGTTTTAACTTAGTTTGGTGAACAGTTTCTGAGAACACTTCCGGACAAAAAAGTACCGGAGAAGAAATAAGAAGAAAAAAGAATAATAATAATAATAACTAGGGCTAATTGTAACGGGGACCGTTACAGATGTTCCCCAAACGCTCCCCAACTCCCTTTTGGTGCCATATTCCATGTAAGCCTCATTAAATAAGACAAACTCTTCGTACTTTAGTCTTTAACAACGTTTTACCAGAAGTATTATAAGTATATTTCAATTTTAGCATTGCACGCGTGCGCATGTGAATGCATGTGCGTAATGACCATATCATCTTGTCTACACTTTCAATGTATTAAAATATACACAATATTTAAGCATTTATTCCAAAAATATTTATAAAAAAACGCTCATTTGAGTGTATTCTAATTTTTCTCATTTCACGTGCACGCACGTGCATGCATGTGCATAATGACCACACCATCGTGTAGGAGTCTATTATGTCGATCTATGTTCTAAATCCCATTTTGTTTGGTTTAAAACTAAGGAAGTTATAACCATTTAAAGTTTAAGCCAATCAGATTGCAGCGCACGTGGAAGCACGTGATTTGATGAAAAATATTATGTATCATATTGTAGGATATCTTAATGCATGACTATGTTTAAAAAAACAAAACATTTCGTCTAAAAACAAAAAAGATATTAAGATTTTTGTTTCAGCCAATCAGAGCAAAGTACACGTGCAAACACGTGCATGCATGTGCATACTGACCATACCCTCTTGTAGGAGTCTACTATGTCTGTCTATGTTCTAAATCCCAGTCTGTTTGGTTGAAAAACAAGTGAGTTATAGCTATTTAAAGTTTTAGCCAATCAGATTGCAGCGCACGTGCATGCGCGTGTTTTCATGAGAATTGCGATATATCATATTCTAGGACATCCTAAAGTATGCCCATGTCTTAAATTTCATAGCATTTCATCAAAAAACAGAAAAGATATTGAGATTTTCGTTTCAGCCAATCAGAGCGAAGCGCACGTGCATGCGCGTGAGTTCGTGCTAATTTGACAGTGTCAAATTATCTACACTATTAATATATCATTATATAATGAGTTTCAAATCAATTCATTGAAAAATGTAAAAGTTATAGCTATATTAAGTATATAAATCATTTCACTCATATCACGCGCACGCACGTGCACGCGTATGCGCGCAAAATGACCTTCGTTCAGCACACCTACACTACACACCTATTAACCCTAAAAAGGTTTTAGGTCAGTTGGGTGAACAGTTTCTGAGAACACTCGCGGACAAAAAAGTACCGGAGAAGAAATAAGAAGAAAAAAGAATAATAATAATAAGAAACAGAGTAAAAACAATATGTTCCCAAACTCCGTTTGGGGAACATAACTAGTGCTAATTGTAACGGGAACCGTTACAGATGTTCCCCAAACGCTCCCCATTTCCCTTTTGTTGCCTTATTCCCCGTAAGCTTGATTAAATAAGACAAACGCGATACATTTAAGACTTTAACAAAGTTTTACCAGAAGTATTCAATTTAAGCATTGCACGCATGCGCATTTGAATGCATGTGCGTAATGACCATATCATCTTGTCTACACTATTGATATATTTTAATATACTAAATATTACAGCATTTAATCCAAAAATATGTTGAATCTAGTGTATTTGGAATTTTACTCATTTCACGTGCACGCACGTGCATGCATGTGCATGATGACCATTCCCTGCTGTAGGAGTCTATAATATCTATCTATGTTCTGAATCCCATCCTGTTTGGTTGAAAATCAAGGGAGTTATAGCCATTTAAAGTTTCAGCCAACCAGATTGCAGCGCACGTGCATGCGCGTGACTTGATTAAAATTACTATATATCATATTGTAGGATATCCTAAAGCATGCCTTTGTTTTAAATTTCAAAGCATTTCGCCAAAAAACAAAAAAGATATTGAGATTTTTGTTTCAGCCAATCAGAGCGAAGCGCACGTTCATGCACGTGCAAGTATGTTCATGATGACTATACCTTCTTCTAGGAGTCCATTATGTTTGTCTACGTTCTAAATCCCATGCTGTTTGGTTGAAAAACACGGGAGTTATAGCCATTTAAAGTTTGAGCCAATCAGATTGCAGCGCACGTGCATGCGCGTGATTTGATGAAAATTCTTATATACCATATTGTAGAATATCCTAAAGCATGCCTATGTTTTAATTTTCAAAGCATTTCGTCAAAAAACAGAGAAGATATTGAGATTTTTGTTTCAGCCAATCAGAGCAAAGCGCACGTGCATGCGCGTGAGTTCGTGCGAATTTGACAGTATCACATTATCTACACTACTAATCTATCCTTATATAATGAGTTTCAAATCATTTCATCAAAAAATGTAAAAGTTATAGCTATATTAAGTATATCAGTCAATTCACTCATTTCACGCGCACGCACGTGCATGCGTATGCGCGCAAAATGACCTTCGTTCCGCACACCTACACTACACACCTATTAACCCTAAAAAGGTTTTAGGTCAGTTGGGTGAACAGTTTCTGAGAACACTCGCGGACAAAAAAGTACCGGAGAACAAATAAGAAAAAAAAACTAGAGGAGATCTCGTTGCAAGCAACGAGTAGGTCTTCCGTTCGATTTTAGATACGATCATAAAACAACTTAAAATGAAAAAAAAGTTCATATCAATTCCTCTAAATACGTAAGAACACATTTAAGAGTGAAATATGTAAATTTCAGACAACTTCCGGTCTTTATTATTCACTTCCGGTGTGACCGGAAGTACTAAAAATGACCTATAACTCCTCTCTGATTGTGAAGGAATCATCCCTGATAATTTCGATGAAAAATGCTCATTTTTTGGACTACTTCCGGTTTTGAAAAAATAACTTCCGGTGGACATAATAATACTCGAGACACTCTATTTGCCTATATAAGAAACATTTAAAAAAGAAAAAAATAAAATTTTGCATATTTTTAAACTACTTCCGGTGGACAACGGACGTGACGGCAACAAAAACTTTATACAAAATTCAAGAGAGCCTGTCACAATCTATCATCCCTGAAAGTTTCAAGACTCAATCTCAAACCGTTTTTGAGAACACTTCCGGACAAAATGACATTTTAAAAAAAGAAAATTGGCCGTATCTCGCGACCGGAAGTGACGACGGCAAAATTAATAAAAACGCCCTAAGTTCATATGATTTGCCATCATTGCTGAAAGTTTCATAAAGATCTGTCGAGGCGTTCTCGAGAAATCGCCTGCACAAAATCGGTAAGAAAAAAAAAATAATAATAATAATAGTGGAAAAGAAACAAACGAATCAGTAGAAGGTCTTCCGTTGGAAACGGAAGACCTTAAAAAAAATAATAATAATAAGAAACAGAGTAAAAACAATATGTTCCCAAACTCCGTTTGGGGAACATAATAATAATAAGAAACAGAGTAAAAACAATATGTTCCCCAACTTCGTTTGGGGAACATAATAATCCTCGCACATTGACGTCAAACACAAAGACACCCTAACGAGTTTTACATGTATATTAGGTCTCCCTTGGCTCAGACGTGTAGACGACAGAAGCTCCAGATTTACATACACATTAGGCCTCCCGAGATCTGTCCTATCGTTTTGCAAAACTTACATTTTAGTTGAGTAATTTAGAAATCAACTTAACTTTTAAAGTGTTATTCAAGAAAATAAAGAAATCAATATAAATGGAAATATTGTAATATAATGCATGTATGATTCAATGTATATATGCTTTTCACAGGGTTTACTTTGTCACAAACGAACCAGATAATATTTTCAATTTATATACGAAAAACCCCCACAAAATACCTGTGCATATATTTACTATTTCTTAGAAACTTTACTTGACAGTATAGATGTGTTTATATTGAATCTTTCGTAAATAGTAATTGGATGATAAATAGAGAAATAATGAATATTGTTCAAGCTCAAAAGTTCATCAGAAAATACTAAATAGGAGCAGAATAAACTCGGATCTTAAAAACTTCAGAGGTGGAATCAGGTGTCATGAAGGAGTGAGCATTCCTTGTCAACCAGTCATACCCGTTGTGTGTTCATTTTTGTAGATACGATTTTTTTGATATATGATTTTCAACCTCTGCCTTAGCAAAGTGATAAACCACATCACATGCTTGATAAGTAAAATCAAAACACAAAGCAAAGAATATTCTTTTGTCAGACTTTATGACCAAGCAATCACGTATTTTACATTTTATATGATATTTAGTTGAAATCACACTTCTCCACCCCCCCCCCCCCCAAAAAAAAAAAAATTAAGAGTTCTGACATCACTCCATACAAAGGAGGAAATTGGATGAAAAGTATGGTTTTCATTAAATCATAAAACATAAACTCAGTGCGTGTAAATCAGCTACACTAACAAGATTTAGTGTTAATATTTTTTTTAACTAATGTTACATATTTTCTAATGCAGGCGACATTAGAGTCAACGAGGTACCTTCCCTGGGATTAATGCACACACTTTTCCTTCGCTTCCACAATATTTTGGCCAAAAAACTGAATATCCTAAATCCAAAATGGACGTCCAATACGATCTATCTTGAGACGAGACGCATTATGGGAGCGGTCATGCAGCATATTATATACAACCATTGGCTTCCTAAGGTTATCGGCCCTGGGTTAATGAACCAATACCGTCTGTATTCTTATCCAGCGGGCCAAGAATCCAGCTTCCGGTACTATGACACTATAGATCCCAGTATTCTGAATGAGTTCTCAACAGCTGCTTTTCGATACGGACATGACCAGGTATGTAGATACCTTTTTCTAAAAACAATCCCCTGAGCCAAATTAAAGGTACTTGGACACAGATTTGAAGTTAATATTTTCTCATTTTTTTCTGTATAATATCACGAATTATATATTTTAATAGCATTTCACACAAAAATTAATTAAAAATCTTATCTCATTTAAAAGTTATTAAAACTTTAAATTTTTTGGCGGGTTTGATTGACACATCCTTGCACTGTCACAAATTTTAACTTTATTCTTAATCCTTAGGAAAAGTGGCAATTTTGATGTGTTTTAATGAGAAATATTAAAACTTTTATCAAGAAAAATAATTTTATTCAGAGTAGAAATGTTAGAAAGCAAAACACCTTCACATGTTTTGTCATTCCAAACTAAGAGATGCGTACAGAGTTTAGCAAATCGAGCACACTCGTATTATATACACAGTTGTTGTAAACAGGGCTGGAGTTCTGTTACATGTATTGTTTATATTTAGAATTCACCGGGTGCGTTCAATCGTCACAGTCTGCTTACCACAACTGCACGGACTGACAATATATTGTATGTTTGTTTTGCTTTCGAACGTGTCTACTCTGAATTTTCTGGATTATAGTATTAATATTTTTTATTTATACAAAACGAGATTGCCACTTTTCCTAAGGATTAAGAATAAAATTAAATTTGTGAGAGTGCAACGATATGTCAATCAAACCCGCCGAAAAATTTGAAATTTCAATATCTTTTAAACGAAATAAGATTTTTAATTAATTTTTGTGTGAAATGCTATTAAAATATATTAGTAATATTATAGAGAAAATAATAACTTCAAGTCTATGTCCAAGTACCTTTAAAGGTCAAAATGTTTACATAGGAATACACTACAATATATATGGAATTTTATATAATCTCAAGAAAAGCAGAGTTTGATTAGTAATAAAGAACGGAATCACTATACAAAACAATGAGGAAGAAGAACAAAGCCATGTTTTGCAGTAATTATATGAAAGTTGTAGACTAGATTCCATTAAGTTCTGTTCATGACCACAGGTAGATGGGATTTCAACCAGTAATAAAAGTTTATATGGATTTTTTTTATACAAAATTTTATTCACATAAGTGAATGGGATTGGGCAACAGGCAAAGCCTATTTTAGTCCTCTTCCTGTTTACACCCCAGCCCTAAAATGTTAATTTTATGGTGGGATAAAAGATACTGATCTTTATTTCAACAGTAACAATTTTTATCCATAGCATGATTTAGACATTTTATTCAGCTCGCTTCCGCGCAGGTGATTAACACAATTATTATAAAATTTTGTTCAAGAAAATAATCTCGCCCATCCTTGTAAACCCGAAATGTGCTTAGGAAAATTGATACAACTATACTTCAGTACAATGTATTTCACAATAACTTCAACTTACCGACAACTCTTAATTTAAGGGTATTTCCCACTCAATATCGTCATCTGCAGTAAAACAAAACCATCATACAATTCCCCCCCCCCAAAAAAAAATCATTTAGATAGGAAACTCACTTTACAGATGTCCACAACAGATTTTGAATAAATAAATCCTAATTATTCACCTGCGTCAGGCTCTTTTATACACATATTATGAATTTCACTGCTATTCAGGAGGTTTTAAAAAGGGTTAGTGTCAAACTTAAATTTTTGTTCACTAATATTGTTTTGAACACGCTGATATTTAAACAAGAGTTAAAAAGCAAAGTTATCTAAAATATTCGGATATATTAGATTGTTAAAAAAAGATCAGAACACTTTATTTCACATTAGCTTTCAGATACATTATATGCAGATTGAAATAAGATGCAAAGTTTATTACAGCGCAAGTATGCATGCAATGACTTGACTCATTTTCAATTGTGCGGTCATACATTTGTAGTAAGTAAATGAATAGAGAACACTGCAAATATCTCTGGGAAGCCTTAACCTACCAGCATACCATTTTCATATTTTTAGTGATGAAGTTTTTAATATTTTTTAATATCTTTAAATTTTAGATTCCCGGTTTTCTGGAAATAAACAATGCAAGATTTAAGATTGATGATGTCCTAATGGAAACACAAGAAATAATTTCTGATGGAGGCGGAAATCTCCGATCATTAACAGAACATTTAATGAGAACACCCGCCAAAAAAGTGGATAGGTATGTTGTCTATAAAAACTTTATGAGCAATCAACATGTAATGTTTCATTCATTTGGGTCATCTACTATGCTTTTTTCATGAACGTCATGTCGCAAAAAGAATCACAGACGTCAAATCGCACATGGGCTGTTGATCTCGATTTTTCGGCGTCAGTGTCGGCGTCCCAGATAAGAGTTTTTGATGAGGATTTCTCATTAAGTACAACAATGCATTGCACTTATCCGAGATACATGAAAGATGCTTCTAGGGCTTTTCTTTATACGAGTGAAGGTTACAGATGCTTCAATTTCAGCTTTAAACATATGACCATTTTAATGATTTTAGAGCAGATTATGTTTTTTCGAACCAGTTCAAGGTTTTGAAGCTATCATAATCGAACAGCTTCCTTTCCAACACGTTAAAATTGATCAATACTGCAAAAACACAAATTTTCATTGGGATAAAATTTCGTAGATTTATCATCATTAGTTTCGTTTGCCTTTCAATTCGTTGTTGTGAATGTAACCCTTTTCACGAAATAGTCATAAAATTTTATGTGATATTTAAATTCATCGATAATTGATAAAGACAAAATAAAAAAAAATATTCCCCACGAATATTGTTGCTCTCACAGTTATTTTTTTTTTGATTATTTATGTTTAGTCGATTCGAAGAGGGAATTCGAGAGCGCCTTTTTAAGACTGGAGATAAAGGCTTAGATTTGCCTGCACTAAATATACAGAGAGGGCGGGATCATGGACTGGCCCCTTACGTCAAATATAAAGAGAGGTGTAAACAAGGATATGAGGGGCTCCCTGATCACGAGGATGAGCGAAGGAATAAGTTAATGGAAATATATGGCGGGTAAATGTATAATTTTCAAAGGTTGACAATCCAATATTTCAAATTCTATTTTAAAGCATGATCGTCATTTCATGATCTTTATTATTACAAGTATCAAAAGTTTGCAATATCTATTTAATGTCATTCTGAAATATAACCCAATGTTTGTAAATCTGTACATTTTTAAGGAATTTCATCAAATAAAAAAATCAATATACATTATTTGTAAAATGATTTTAAGAAAATAACATTAACGATAATCTAATCTTTCTAGGAATATAGGTGATATAGATCTATTTCCGGGGGGAATATCAGAAAAAGCGGTACCAGATGGGCTTGTCGGTCCGTTGTTCGGTTGTATTATCGCAGCACAGTTTCAGCGTCTTAAGTATGGCGACCGGTATTGGTACGAAAACTTAAACTCGTATCCCAATGTCAGATTTACTTCCGGTGAGTGATTATAATATTGAATGTTTTCATTGATAGACCTTTTAAAATTTTGGTATGAGGATGGATGAACAATTAGAAATTTAAATATAGTATAAGAACTGTCAGAAATTGAAACTTGTATTTGTTGATTACAATAATCATGTTTATTTCGGACTAGCGAACACCATGTTTTGTATATGATGTTTGTCTATTTGTATTTAATAAAAATTTAAAGATCTTTATTCAGATCGGTATAAGATAATAATTTATTTTTTTATGTATATGTTATTAGTCTAGATTTAATTGTGTTTTTACACTTTCGTTTCTCTAATTCTAGAACAGCTTTCTGCCATAAAATCGATGACCTTTGGTAAAATATTATGCGAAGTTTTCAGTGAGGATTCGAATCCACTGGCAAACGTTCCTGCTGATGTTTTCAAAATCAATCAGGCGTATGTATATATCTATATAATAACCCTTGAGTACACAGGACAAAACAATTATTAGAAATTTTCAAGACGAAAAATCCTTTTAAATTGCTTTTACTATTCTTGCCGCCATTGCTTGTAAAGAGTGTTAAAGAAAAGTAAAATTATTCAACTGAAATTGGAGACTATAGTAAAATATATTGTTTATTGCAGCTGAGTTTTGTACAACAAACATGCGTGGCTTTAGTTGATAAATGAATTTCATTCAGGGAGTTTTTACACAATTAATTCTATTTCTACAGGTCAACAATTACATGTGCTGATTCAAAAATGGATCTTAGTTCGTGGGGAGTTGTGACAAATAAATGAGATTAATCTGAGTGTATTTAAATAACCAAACAAGCATTAAAATTAATACTAATGTAACTTAAAAAGACTTTTTTTTCAATTTAGAACTTCAACAACCATTGAAAAAACGTGATAAATAAAATAAAAATCTTTGTTTTAAAAATAACTGAAATATATATATAATTATGTGCTATAGATATACATATAATAATCATATATATGTACTGAGTATTTTTATACAATTTACCAATTAGAAATATTTTGCGCCGAAAACCGAATATTTTAGTTTCTTGCTTAAAGTTAAAAATATCAAAACTGATGACGTTAAGACAATTTTTATTCTAAAAAAAAAAATCAGTTTTGTACTTGTTTTTACGTGTTCTATAATAGGTCTACACCTCTCCTCCCTGAGGAGGATTTAAAGGCAGGCAGAGAGAAAAATTCAAATATTGTTTGGAATATTATCATTGAGTCAAATGCTGACTGACGTTTATCATACCAATTGTTGGTTCATAATTTATAGACTTAATTGATGACGGAAGCTTCCGTTATTTCCTGATCATTACAAGGAACACATAGCGGATGTGACCGGTCAGCAGGGGATGCTCACTCCTCCATGGCATCTGATCCCACCTCTAACATTTCGGAGGTCCCTGTTTGCTCTGCTCCTATTTTGTATTGTTTTATGGACTTTGAGAAAGAATACTGTTCGTTAACTCCATATCCTTCTTGAATAGTCAATAAACACTGTTTTTTTTAGGCAAAATGTTTCCAATAAAAGTTTTTTTAATGTAACATTTTATGACTGGTATTTGTAAAACTCATCAAAAGCCAATTCGAATAAGACAGATCCGAAACCTTCAACTAGCAAATGTGTAGACCTAGTATGCATCTACTACTTTTTCTACGGTTGCCTCTCCGAAAAAGAGACACAATAAATGTTTGGGCATTTTTTTTGTCCAGTGTTAGAAAAACGTGATCCTGCTCAGGTTGTTACGACGTTACGTCAGTCAATCCTATGAAATGGCCAGTCATCCTAGATTGAATGCCTACTTTGATCCCTAAGCTACACAAATATCGATGCCTACCGTTGGAGTCTTTTGATTTAAAAGGTAACCTACTCGAAATCAATACAATAGTTCTATTATCTTTGTTCACATGTACAACACTCGGAACGTGTAGATGGACTCGCAAATGGGTGGTTGTGGATTTTTTTCTGAACAAATAACACAGTGAATATGTCTGGAGAAAGTACGTGCTGTTCTCATTATATCCTAGAATGGAAAATTATTGTCGCTAAAATACGGAAAGAATTAAATAAATTTAAGCGATCAAAACATCTTTATTATAAAATTTTTCGGCAATCAAATTTGATACACCCGAGCATGTGAATAAGAAAGAACTGTATCATATAAAAAGATGTTTATAATAATATTTCGAACAATGAGCAATATTTACAGATCACTTTATTAGTAATATTAGTTTTGATGCATTCTTGTCTTATGCATACTGGTTTCATAACTATAGACATTCTGTTATAACAATACTCCTGAAAAGTAACAAAAGGTTGAATATGTGTATAAGAATGGTTGAAGAAAAGTACAATTTGGAACATCATAGAAAGTTTTCAATTTCTAAATAGTTTCTATTTTTAAATAATAAAATATAACAACCAAAACATACAGTTCAAATCATAGATACCTGTATCCTTTTATGGTTTGTATTATCTGCCCTTAAGCCAAAGCAGATAAATAGACGGTACAGACATACCAAGCAATATTCACCTTTTCAAAGAGTTGGATATAACAGATACAAAATAATAAGATATGTAAACAAAAACTAAGCTAAAATTTGCGAAACATGCAAATCCCGTAAAACAAGGTCATTTTAAAAACCACAGATGTTTATTAATTATTTCAAATGAAAAAAAAAAATATCACATCTCTTTTCATGGAGTTAAAGGACCCAATCTCGGTCTTTAATCTAAGCTGTACATGCATTTGTATTGTTGGCTCTTTTGATTTTAAACAAATATAAATTTCAATATATTAATAGATATGTTTTATTACGTTTTTTGTTGTAAAGAAATTAGATGCATAAGATAAGCCATACCGATCGAAGAGTAGTGTGGCATTCTTGTTGCATTGGGCTTTCCATGGAGTGACAAATACTCTCGTCAACAGTGTAATTATTCCTAAGTGTAATCTGAAATAAATACGACACATATATCCTGGAAGTGTTGTCAATTTTGTACATTGTATATTTATTTATATGGCACCATTTGGTACACACGTTTAGAAGATTCCTTCTATCCCTAATGCTGGCCCGCCCTCTTATCAGAACATGTCTCAATTGAACATTGTATTTTCTTGTCCGATTGTATACTTCATATTTCTAGTGGAGCTTGAGATATTTTCTTCCTGAAAAGAACTTGTACCAAAGCATAAAGAATAGTGCCTTTGTGCAATAACAGAAATAAGATATTCTAGCCTGTTTGTCTTACCTCAGTCAAGGTGCTGGTTGTTTATTGTCAGAAATGCAATCAAGTAAAATCTCGCGAATTCTAACAATTCCGATTTCTCTCAACATAATCCGAAATAATGTACATAATCTATACAGTAAAAAGTTAACCGGACATGGCTGAAGAATATAGAGTATGATATTAAAAAAGATACCTAAAAAAGCCTGACATTGCATCGAGGACTGTTGACATCTAATTTTCAGAATGCTAAATGAAATATATGATTTTTGAAAATTAAAGATACTTTTATAAGTGTCAACAAATATATTATTACAGCAAAATCTGTTATAACCATATAAAGTTATAAAAAGGGGTATATTTTATGGACAGAAACGAATCTGTTAAATATCAACATTGTGAAGAATGACAAAAAGTAGCGACAAATATTCAGTTGTTTTGGCATTACATGTGTATGTTATGCACTAAATAATTTAACTTACCAATTTATCTTTCTGAATCAATATTTGGAAACATTTTCTCTATTTTATAGTTTCTAAATACAGTTTTAATGATAGTTCAACAAGAATTCATCTTTTATTGATATATTCTTCACTATTTATTTAACATGAATGTTCTATTAAGAGATACAATTTACAAAATACCTCGCAAATTCGAGCATTTCCTCTTTCTTTCCGTATCGTTTTGAAAAACAAAGACACGACGGCGTAACTTTGGTCAATATATGACACTATAAGACAATTAATTTATTAACGCTGGTCAATATGAGGGGGGGGGACTTACAACAAGTAGAAGTAGCCCCTGTAAATAACATCCTGAGGCCTGGAGGAGCCACTGTTGTTGCTGTCTGTGTATTGTCCGAGCAATAGTTTGGATACATGGTGGCTGAGGATCCACTGATCACCTGTAATGGATAATATTTTAATTAAAGTACTTAATTGCATTTTGAAAATGAGGTCATACATTTCTTTTATACTGTTTAAATACGCACGGTTTTCTATGGCGTCCGTTTTGTGTAAATTGTGCTACTTACTAAACAGGCAAACTGGTAGTTGACTCCAGGAGTGTATCGATGGGAGGTGGTCCCCACAACTGATTGATCATTGTTCCAGAGCGAGAGATAAGTATATCCCCCACTGCTTATACTATGCACACACGTCCAAATACCATTAGCTGTTACATTATTAAACTGTTTATTTTGTTATAGTTTACATGCATTTTTACTGACTAGAATAAGAATCTCAGAGTTTTCTTTTTCTTGCTTTCCAAAACTTGATTTCAGATGCAGAAAATAAAAATTAAAAACGGATTTATTGCACGTAAATGAAAATATTATAGAAATTTTATCTCACTTGAAAACTTGTGTATTTTTCCACATCTTGAACCGTAAGTGAATCTCATCTCTGTTCTTTTGGTGCAGCCATCCATTGTATTACTGGAGCATGATGTACTTGCGGTTGAGTCGCTAATTGAAACAGATCTATATGATGCAAGAAGATCGGTCGCACAGGTAGCTGCTGATGCCCGCATCGCAATGGAACCTTACATAAGACAGTTCAGACACTGAGGCCGAGTATTCATAAAATTATAAAATATATTGCATGAATCTAAACATGAGTCCATTCAATATGTATTAGTTTTAAAAGGAGATTCATAAAAGGTAAAGAATTTCCATGAAATGACTTTAAAAGAATATAAAAAAAATCATGTTTAAGGATATCTCGCCAACTTTATAGAAAAAGAAAAGGAGCTTGCTTGTGCATGTAATCCGGTGAAATATTAAGGAAAGGTATAAATGTACATGAATTTATACATCAACAAATAAGGATCATTTTCCTTTATGGATATTTATTTATGATAATATTGATGATTCATGAGGAACACAAGATTGTTATTTATCACTGATTCTGAATTTTATTACTTTTGCAATTATGCGTTGCCTTTCAGTGAAGTAGAATATGCTGCGAAAGTGCAGCAAACAAACAAACAAAAAAGAGAGCAATAAAACAATATTAAAAATAAATTGGATAGGTACGTGCAGAAAACGGCATAACAATATAAATAAATTTAATTCTGGAAAAAAAATATCCACATAAAACAACTCGATTACGCAAAGATAAAAAACATAGGTTTAGATGTCGACTTTACCTTCTTTAACTAGCATCACAAACGATGAATTTCTGTATGGTTCTGCTACGTCACAGATCTCTTCTAACGTCCCATTATTAAAGATATCAATTACTCCTCTAATATGGTCGCCGTTCGTCGAAGAGGTTGCTAAAAACAATTAAAGCTCCTAAACATCAATCAATTCTTTCTTGTTTGAAAAAAAAAATCCATTTAAACTCTTTAAACTAAAATCATAACTTTATGTCTGGAAAATTAGGTTTTTAGATGTTCAAGTAGCTTACGTTTAAAACCACTTTAATATTGAGGATGAATTTTTATTATTTTAAAGATTCCCTCATTTAGTGATAAACGAGGGGCATTTCAATATCAAACTCAATATATTCCGAAAAAAAGGTTAACTTTTTTTTAATAATAAACAGATGCCAGAACTTTTAAAATGGCCCTCGTAAGATATTGACGGATGTGAAGGGATGGTCCCATAATCCTAGGCACCTGATCCCACCTCTGGATTTTCTGCAGGTGCGTGGATTATCAGAGAGGTGTATTATGCATGGAGTTGATTTAAATGAATCAATATTTCTTATCTTTACTTTTTTAGTTAAATTGTATTTAATTGGACAATGTATTACTTACTTGTTCCGTGGTAATAATAATACTTTGTGCTAGAAACTCTCCATAGTTCTATACATAAATAACCACGAATATATTCACCAAACACAAGGGCTGTTTGAGTTGCTCTTAAATCAAAATTTTAAAAATTTATAAATAATCGTTTTCTACTGTTAAACAAATAATATATTTACAAAAATCGAGAAATTTGTGTTCCAACACTTTAGGAATCTTAATTGATGGGATACCATTGTTTATCGTGTCCAATGTCAACGCCCTATTATTCTTCGTTTAAGGAATGAAGTTGATTTTAACCTATGTTATAATACAATATATGCTACGTTACAATGCTAAGATATATCAAAATTATACTTTTTTAAAGAATCTGTCTCTATGCGGTTTTTTAAAGTTATGATATACCTTTTAAAATAGGCTAAAATAAGGTCCATTCCTAGTAATATAATTTCAGTGTAGACAATCATGCAAATTATCCTCCAAAAATGGCTTTAAGTACTGAGCATAGTTAAAAAGTAACGTCAAGCGCAGTCATATGTAATGTTATACTATATTAAATAAATCTTTGATCCAAACAAATGGCGTGATACAACTAAAATTAAATTATTCTAAAGTTATTACCAGATTAAAATTTCTAATATTTAGGTCAAATCTGAAAGTCAAGGTCAGGGGGTAAAAATCATTGCACGCTGGTTAATATTTTGTCACAGGTAAAGCACGTCAAATTAGAATGCCCTATCTCGTCTTAACCACACGTTAAAAGGGAAGATAATATTTTTGAAAAGTAGGTAAAATCTCACTTACTTATATATGAGTGGGTAGAACGATTTTCCACAAATAATAGTTATGTATAATGAAAACATTCTGAAACACCGTGGTTTTTGTGATTTGTTATATTCACAGTAAATGGTTGATCGGCCGTTGCTTCATATTCGACAATTTTCACTCATATAGAGGCATCATAATATTAAAATGAAGCATCAACTTTAATTTGACATTACACAGTAGTCAACCAATCAAAGCGTTTGACGAGAGACGAGTTTCTGCTTTTTAACGATTTAGGTAAGTCGCGATCTTGAATCGAGAACGCAACTTTTGTTCACAGAAAGCGGTGTAGCAAGATAGTTACCCTGATGATTAAAGGCACTGTACCGTAAAAATAGTTTTATGTTTTTTACTAATAAGATAAATAATTCAAATTCATTAAGGATATCTATGAAGATACTTTAAGTTACCTCAGAACATATATTTTGTCTCTGTTTATGTAACATTCAAAGTCCAACGACTGCCGGGAGGCTGACATATAAATTGGATATCCCAATAAATGAGTAGAGTTGAATGAGAGTTTGCCCTTATAAGCGCTGTACCAGTCGCCTGTGATCTCTGAAGGGAAGGTGCAAGCACTTTCTAAAAAAAAAAAAAACAACAGAAAATATAAGAACTGTTTTGCAGTAATAAATAATTCGTAGTTTTAAGAAGGATATGGAGATAACGAACAGTATTCAATATCAAAGTCCACAAAACAATCGAAAATATGAGGAGAGCAAACATGGACCTCCGAAACATCAGAGCTGGGATCAGGTGCCATGGAGGAGTGAGCATCCCCTGCTGACCGGTTATACCGACCGCGTGCTCCTTGTCATGATCGGAATATAACGGGAAAATCCGTCGTCAATTCAGTGTATAACAATAATGGACTAACAATTAGTATAAAACACGTCAGTCAGCATTCAGGACCATTTTGATATTTTAATGTTTTAGGTCTTAAACTGGCTTTTTCAGTTTTTTTTTTTTTACGGAACACTGCAATTTGTTTAAGTTTGCATACCAGTTTACACTTGTATAACTTTACATCCAAAACTCAAAATTAGGCCTTTCTTTTTTAATGTTATTTGAAAACAAAAATTTTATATAAATTATGAATATAAGGAAGTTTTGATAACTCAATTGCACTGTGAAGCAAGGAAAAAATCGCATTTTATTAGTGCCGGAAAAATCAAAATTTTGTATCTATCGTGTTTGTTTCTATCGTCAATTTCAACTATGTCAATGTCATAAGTGCTTTATTTCAAATCGTGAACTTGTAGAAAAAATTAAATTTTTTAATGAGGACTACTTTCTCATCTTCTTTGTAAAGATAATATCTTTGTAAAAGATTATCATAATATATAACTGACGCCGCTTGGTACCACACACCCGCCGTGTGCTCCTTTTCATGATGGAAAAATAACAAATAACGGAAAAATATATTGTAAATTCAGTGAGTAAATAATGGGTCAATGATAAGTATGAAACACGTCAGTAAATATTTGACTTAATCATAAATTGCATTTGCTGAGAAGGCAATTGCATCTACCAAAGAACTACATCACCGGAATTGATAATTCATTAGAGAGAGAGAGAGAGAGAGAGAGAGAGAGAGAGAGAGAGAGAGAGGTTCATTTCATAAAAGCTACTTGAAATCTTTTTCTTTTTCATTCTTTTTACATATCTGTACTTCAAAATTCCTCCGTAGATCCTCATGCTGCAGATTTTCTCCAAGAAATAAAGATGAAAGAAAGACTTCGAATACTTTTTATACTTTTTCGTACAACTAACAATTCGGTTCTGGTATATATAAATAAAAGATGTTTCTGAAAACGTAACAGTTCTTTTAGTGTTGCATTCAATATACATGTATATTTTAGCAAAGCTTGTTAATTAGATAATTTTATTTTTTTTAACTTACTATAATTATTAACCCAGCTAACACAAAAACATTTTTAAAATGTTTTTAAAACATTTTCAAAATGTTGCGAAAACATTTTTAAAAAATGTTTTAATCACGTGATTTTGTATGGTTTTTTAAACGTTTTTAAAACATTTTAGTGAAATATTTCAGCAAAATGTTGTCAGAACATTTTCTTAAAATGTTGCAAAAACATTTTTAATAATGTTTTAATCACGTGAATTTGTATGGTTTTTTAAACGTTTTAAAAACATTTTAGTGAAATATTTCAGCAAATGTTTTCGGAACATTTTCTTAAAATGTTACAAAAACATTTTTCAACAATGTTTTAATCACGTGATTTTGTATGGTTTTTTAGATGTTTTTAAAACATTTTACAAAATATTTCAACAAATGTTATCATAACATTGTTTTTAAATGTAACAAAAACATTTTCAGAAAATTTTATTTGTTCGGTTTTTAAAACGTTTTCAAAACATTCAAGTCGAGGTTACAAAAGTATTTTTCCTGAATGTTTACTTTTTCTCATTAAATAATGATATATTTATATTTTAAAAGAAATAAACACAAAATATATTTAATTTTTGAACCTTTAATACAAACCCATATTCAATATGTTAATCACATTTAAATTCCATTCTCGGTACAAGTTTTAATTTATTTTCTTTCAAGTCACCGGGTTTTTAAAGGTTGAAAACGGCGTCTAATCCATTCACTGAATTTTAAAAGAACAGAATCACAGAAATCCTATGTTCACTATATAGGTAGAATAGAGCGGCGGATCTATAAGACTTAGTTAGAATCACATACACTGAAAAGACTGATAAGGAATCTGCCCCTCGGAAAGAATAGCACCATCTGTAAAAATAAGGAAAATTGTGTTTATATCAGCGTTCTACATCTTATGTATCTGAAGATAATCAATGAAAATATACAAATTACAAAAAATATTTTAAATAATTATATTAAATTTAAGTTCTTTCCTCATTTGCATTGAAAAAAAGCAGAAAAATAATTACTATGACAATATTATTGAAGAGTAATAGTATTTACGTACACCTTTGCCTTCACCAAAGGCGGGTCTTTTGAATGGGGGAATTTGAAAATACGGATGATGCAACCAACACCATGCTGTAAAGAAATTTCATTTATAAATCGACATATTGTTTGATGATTAACATTTCACAAAGACAACGAATACTTGAATACTTGAATCAAGGATATAATTGTGTTGCCTTAAGAATGAAATATTAAAATCAAATACATGTTTATAACCTTAACGCTTTGTCATTGCTACATACATTTGAACAAAGTTATTGATCAGGCACTGGTAGTATAAAAGTCATTTTAAATGATCTTTTAAAGTCTATGATAAAGGAATAATTCTTACCATTCAAAGTTAATAAATCCCGAGGTTATTATTGTGGTTTATATGGTGCAAAGTCTTCTCATTCAAATCGGCACGGAGTAAGCGCGCACATCTTGTTTACCAGAATTCAAAATTTGGCCTAGATAAGCAGCAAACCACTATACTCTGTAACGCGCTGCCCAGCAGGAGAATTGCATAATAGGTTATCATGACACTGAAACTGACCAGTGTGCCAATCCCTATCTAATGCCTCAGAGTAAAATTATGGGAGTGGATCACAGATTTGATGAAGAACATTTTTTTAAAAAGACATTAAGAGTTTTATTTAATGCTTATGATCTTATACATTTATTTAAATTTTAAATTTTTTTGTTTGCCTATCCTTTCATTCATTGATTTTTTTATTTGTTTAATCAAAGGACTTTATATAAATTATGTCTGTTTAATCAATAAGCCAAAACTAGAAATCATTATAAAATACTGGAAAAAATCTTTCTATGAAAAAAATACTACAATTCCTCATTTTAACACTATTCTTTCTATATATTCTTTTTTTTTCTTCATAAACTAAATTTTAGGAAAATCGCAATCATACATTATTTGAATGTTTTAAGATCTTTTTGAAAATAACAGCAGCAATGAAAAATGAAGTCTTTAAAAAAAGAAAACACATTAAATTGAATGTTCTAAAATCATTCTCACAACATACTCTCAAGTTACTAAATGAATTAAATTGTGCCGCAATTATATAAATGTTTCAGAAACATTTTGAAAATGTTTCCAAAAAATGTTACAAAAACTTTAATATAGTGAAAATAATTATTTTAGTTAATGTTTTAAATAAACATTTTCACTGCCTAGGCCGAAAAATATCCGGAATTGAATGTTTTTAACTAACAGCGATATTAAGAATGTTTAATAAATATTTTTAAAATGTTCCTTACAAATGTTTCAGAAACGTATATGGAATGTTTCCGATTTACAGAAAAAGAATGTTTCATTTCATGTTTTTAGAATGTTTTTAAAACGTTTTATAAGATCTTTAATATTTGAAAGCTATAAATACCCTTAAATGAATTAAGAATGTTTCAAAAACATTTTGACAACGTTCCTTCCAAATGTTTCAGAAAAGTATTTATGCAATGTTTCAGATTTATGGAAAAGGAATGTTTCATTTCATGTTTTTAGAACGTTTTTAAAACGTAATATAAAAATCTTTGATATTTGAAAGCTAAACATACCTTTTGAAACATTTTTAAAACGTTTCAAAAATATTTTAGAAAAATGTTCCAAAAGGATTTAATCATAAGCTTCTTGAAAACATTTTAAAAATGTTTTTAAAATGTTATAATGAGAAAAGGAAATGTTTTAAAAACATATTTAAAATGTTTAGTCTGAAATGTTTCGAAAAAACCTTTTTACAACACCAATAAAATGTTTTGAAAATGTTTTGTGCTACCTGGGAACATACCTGATATTGTTATAAAGACGAGAAAAATTGCAAAAGATGTCCAAAGAAAGCTTGATATCATTTTCCTTTTCCACTTTGGAGCAGCTTCTCGTCGAGAAATTCATATGCAAAAGTTGCAGAAAATCACATTCTAAATTAAACAAAATCTGATTAAAAACTTCGTTACACCACTTAGTGAGGCTAGCCACTCCAGGTATTATTTTTTTCCCTACACTACTAAGATAAAATTTACATTGGATTTTTTCTTTAAGGGTGCCTACTTTATATGATGATATCTTCTTTTGTATTCTTTTATGAGACTTGTTCAATATTACAGTAAAATCTTTTTTTAAAAAATTGGTTATTTTTTAGGATATCACTATCTTGTTTGAGATATATAATATGTAATACATTATAATATTGCTTTTATGTAGAGAAATCTTCATTGTGTGAATTTATATTTGCTTTATCCAGCCTATGGAAATTGTGTATATTGGCATGGCATGTGCCATTTCAAAGTGTTTGGAAAAACAAGTTGAATTACACAACTATGTAAACATGTATGTGAGCCCTATTTATTACATACATGTGGCACGAATATGTTTATTCTTTGATATTTTGATGGTACCTCTGATCTTAACACAATCCCTTGATTCAATAACCGCTATTGTTCTGCAGAATTACCCAACCACAACTCCACACAGGAAGCATGTCTAATATATAAACAAATCTAGACTTAGCAGTTAATGTGAGATTCTTCTGTCCGTGCAGTTTAGTAACTCTGTTGTAGAAATACGAAAACGTTCAAATATACATATTAATTTGTCAATTTTCTGTTAAAACATTTACATTGATTTAAACAGATGCAACTATATACCGAGGTACTTTCAATTAATTTGACGAATATTATTAAAAACATAACGATAACTTTAGTTTTCCTTTTCAGATAAAGTTTATATAGGGGTATATCTTAAATAAATTATGTCAGGCGCATAAAATGTTATTGATTTTCATCAACACTAAGTCTAAATAAACAAGTTTGCGAAAATTGCATGAGCGAGCAATGATCAAGCTCATGTGTCTATTAAAACATTCAATTTAAAGCAGGGCAAACAATAAACTTCTTTAATGTACCATGTTGGGGTGAACATCCTCCGTAGATCGATTAGCCCTTCCGTGTACTAGACATGATAAACAAAAACATGTTCACTATCAATTATGTAAATAGTGACCTTATTTATTCTATTTAAAGAAAAAGCTGTCAGTATTCAACTTGATAGAAAATTGTGAAGGAGTATATATGATAAGAGCCAATTTTGGCCCCCTAAAAATCAACATTTTAGAATGACATTCAGATATGTTTAATTGATATTTATTTGGAAGAAGAGATTATATAAGAAATATTTCTAATATATTTTTCACATTTATATGCACTCTCTGGCTGTAAATGACATGAGAAATGATGCTATTTTTGCTATCTAACAAAAAGCCAAAAATATGCCTTTTTCTTGATGGTTTTTTCCTATGGGAAACATAGAGCGCAGTGGAGAACATACATAATTTTTCTGTCACTAATCAGTATTGCAAAGATAAATCTTTGGTAAAAATATAAATCTTGTTCTAGGCTGCGCTCTATATTTTCTGGAAGAAAAACTGCTTGAAAATAAGCAGTTTTATACAAAATATGCTAAAATGGCGGGAAAACGTGATTTTTATGATGTCATATTTCTGAAATAACGGCATTTTGATCAAAATGAAAATGACCAAAAAAGGTGGCATATATAGCTGTACAAATTAAAGCTATATATAAAGTAAAATTAAGATATTCATTTTAAGGGGCCAATTGAGACACTTACCATATATCGCTCTTTCTGATAAGTTTATCGTATAGACCATAAATCTTGAACAATTATGCTTTTGTTAGAATCTGTATATATATTTTATTCCTTGTATTGGAAACTGTTTGTATTTGGGCTATAATTTTGCGTACTTGAGTATGGAACTGTGGTACTTATATCTAAGATGCAGATGCAAAATATATAATTGTTATAAAAATAATTAAGCGAAGTTGAAAATTGAAAAATTAAAACCATCACTTGTATCATGATAATTGTTTGTTAGATTACTTTTTGTTTTATCTTTTTCTAGTAAAATATCAAATATGGAACAAGTATGTCAGTCTTTGTAATATCTTTTATTTCAAATTCACCGTATATAAATCGCAACAACATAAAATTACATGTACCTACCTTGTTTAAGAAGTTGCTAATACGTTGGGCGTTCTCTTGAATCTCGAATCAACTGAGAGATATTACTGTAACTCCTTATTCAGGTGATGAAGGCATTATTGAATAGTAAATGATGTTAATGATAGAAAAAGTAAAGTAATCAATTGTTCCAAAGTTTTGTTGTTTGGTAACCATTAACGGACTTTTAAGTAAAATATCAAAATATGAAACAGATGTCTCAGACTCCCTGCAGTATCTATTATTACAGGGCTATATATCGACTTATGAATGGAAGTAATGAATATTGTTATATAACTGAATGTTATCTCTATATCTATCTATATGTCGAGTGAAGTGATTTCCTCTTTAGTTCAAATTAATTAATTAATTCTCCTTGATATAAATTCAGATATAGGATTGCCGATAACAAGGCATTTCCGAGAGATTGTCGTCGGCAGATTTGATCTTAGTATTCTATGTACAATTTGGTTAATTAGAATTTCAAGCATTTTTAAAATATCATTTCCAGGGTACATTTGTGTACAATGAAAATGTTTTTAATCTAATTATTTTGCACATGACCAATGACAAGGAAAGAAAAACAATTATGAGTTATATTAAAATATAGCTGTCTATGCTATCAAAAACTGGACTAACGTGTATTGAAAAAGTGTATGTTTCGTTATTTTATTGAATTCGGTGAAATAACTCTTTATTTTAACTTTTTAAAGTCCCGTAGAGTTCGTGGAGTTTTTAAATTTCAACATTTGATTCACACCACATTTTGAATGTATTTTTAGAATTTTATGATGTTTAGTATACCAGTGAATAATTAATTAAGTTAAGATTTAACATATAGAAAAGGAATTTTACCTTTGAAATCGAGCTAGGGATATAAGCTGTGATAATTTCATACAATACATGTAATTATCTGATTCACATTGTAATTACTGAAATTGAAAAAAAAAAATAGTTTCTTTTCTTTTTTT
This sequence comes from Saccostrea cuccullata, assembly GCF_032062105.1. NCBI lineage: Eukaryota > Metazoa > Mollusca > Bivalvia > Ostreida > Ostreidae > Saccostrea > Saccostrea cuccullata. The sequence goes on from NW_026941464.1 coordinate 97,168, forward strand.
TTAATTGACCTCCAATTACTTTTTGGTTGGGATTTTAAAACCCATATTATTTTTTCATCGATATCCCTTTTGATAAAGAACTATATTCGGTATATTGCATATTTTTGCCTCCATAAAAGTCAAATTTTGAAGAATTGTGATTGTGGTTCTCTAAATTTTTACTATTTTGAAATATCTTAAAATGAATTATTTAATGCGAATATATAGGATCTCCCATGGTTTGTGGTTTGATATGATTTTTATCCAACGAGTTGTGTGTTTTCTATCCCCGAGACTTGGCGAGGGGATAAAAACACACAACGAGTTGGATAAAAATCATATCAAATCACAAACCATGGGAGATTCTTTTTATCACATATTCTTGTTCACTATAAATGTGTATTTTGTCGTTATTTCTAATTCAATGTTCCTTTTCGGTTACCTCGAACCAAATAACGTAATATATAAAATGACTCTGTATGAAATTGTTCGTACAAATATAAAAGAAAGAAAATATTTCAGCACTTATGTTTTTAATTCATGAATGAAATCTTGTTAAAATACATCAAATAATACACATGTATTTGTTTATTTACATTACGTCACGCGGCGTAGGAATACATAGTGTTGATACGAAAACGATATCACATGAGCTATATCAACGGGATAAAGGGGAAAATATGTGATAAATATCAATATCATATTCACACCTTCATTAATGACATGTACAGCAGGATTGTAGTTAAGGTTGAACATTTGATTGATAATCTTGTAGATTTTTTTATTGGTTAAAAGTTAATTTATAATTAAAAGTTTCAAAGCAATAGTCGATGTACATACACTGTATTTGTAAGTGTGGAGATTAACATACATAAGTTGGGATACACGTCAAACCCTCTTGTGATTAGGAAAATCATTTAAATAATTTTTGACAATACCTTGATTTGCATATTGACCTTTAAAGACAAATGTAAAATACATAAAATTGTACTCCAGCAACGCCCTTCAGAAGTTTCTAAGGACTCCATTCCTAAACACTGCTACAGATATAGAATAGGTTTTTTAATGAAAGATCTACAGAATTAAATCTTTGCGGAATAGAAAATTTAAATTTTTAACCCCTTCCCCGTAGTCACGCATTTTAACGCAGTTACCATTTCCTATTTTAACGCACAATTACGCATTTACCGTTTCGTCAATTTACTTGTCAATAATTTACCTCGTTTTAGAAAATTGTTCATACGTAGAGCATGCTCTCTTGCGTATCAAGTCAACCGAGATATATATACACTCCGTATGCGGGTGATGAAGGTATATTTCGGCATAAGTAAGGGAAGTTGACGACAGAAAAGTTAAAGTCTTTAAGTTTATCATATAGCTTGGTTGTTAGATTACCATTAATGTCCTTTTTAAGAAAAATACTAGGATCCAAGTATGAAACAGACGTGTGAGACTATGTGGTATCCTTTATCTCAAGCTCTCCTGGATATATCATATCGACGTAGGAATGAAAAGTAAAATCTTTATCACCAAAACAAAAATGTTTTTCAAGTATATATTTAAATCAAGAATATTAAGACGAATAAATTATTTCAAAATAGGATGGATATGAAGATAACGAACAGTATTCAATCTCAAAGTATTAAATCGACTGCGAATGTGACTGAAGAGTATTTACTCTTTGTAAGTTTTAAATTTACCTAGTTTTAAAATAACTTTGTAAAGACGTAGTTATATTACATTATATTTAGAAAATGAAATCGATATTTTAATAAGAAAATATATACAATGTTACTGAATGTTCAGAATACTCAATTACATTTTTAAATAACTCTATTCACAGCCTGATAGCAAAGATAAGGATGAACTGATAATTGCCATGTGTGACTAGATCAAATATATGTACCCACGTGCAGAAAAGCATCTTAATCTTTCTTAATGCGTGGAAATTCATAATTTAAGTACATTTATCTAAAAGTAAAAAAGTGACTAAACTGGCTAGATAAGAGCAGAATGAAACGTCACAATAAAGATCAATTTCATTTTTCAAGAGCATAAAACATTTCCCAATTTACATACGCATATACAAAATTAAAACTATATAATAAGTTGCCAATTTTACCATCTTTGAGTAGCATCACGAACGATGACTTTCTGTATGGTTCTGTTATGCCAAAAATATCTTCTAACGTCCCATTTTTAAGGATATCAATTACTCCTTTAATATGGTCGTTGTTCATCAAAGAGGTTGCTCAAGGACAATAAATAAGGTTATACAGAGAATAAATGCTTTAATACCGTATAAGTAGAATTTTTAGCGAGGATATAACTTTGGCATTATTAGCGAGGGTGCCGAGATCGCTAAAATTGAATATCGCTAAAAATTAATTGCGTTTTATTTGCAACAGCTTCATTAATATGCATTTTAAAATCGCTAAAATAACATCTCGCTAAAAATAAATTACCAGTTTTTAAGGACAAATCGCTAAATTTGCGTCTCGCTAAAATTTCCACTTATACGGTATTTGGGAAAAATCCAATGAGCACTTACATCTCACACAAGAGTTTTTTTATTGTTCGTTTTTTAAAGACTATCGTCTTTCGTTGTAAAATGGTCAACCAAATGTATTAGTCTATTATATCTCTTTAGCTGAGATAAACATTTACTTTTAAATACAACTATTTCATACAAACCTGAATTGTATAATAAACAAAGACAATAAGTTAAACATAATTTATTCATTTAAAAGTAATTCAATCCTAGTAACGTTTAATTAAGGAATGTTCTAAAGTTTTGTGTAATTCAATGGTGTGTAAATCACACAGACTTGTTACGTAGGCATATTTTATGAGGCGCGCTAGCATAACGGAAGCGCGCTAACATAACGGAACTTAAAAACATTCCTTATATTTACATTTTACATGTTTTAAAGCATAAAAAATATACTCAATGTTTGAATTTATCGCTGCCCTATATCGTTGCATTTTTTATTAACGTCGCTACAACCTGATTGTGATGTCATGTTAGCGCAATGTTTCTGCGTGAGTATACACGAAAATGGTTTTCAAATCAATTTCACAATTTGCTTACTAGAAAAACATATCGAATGTAAATACCTGGGTATTCCGTCATAGTTATCATTCATTGTAAAAATATTTAAAAAAATTTGGGGGTACTTTTTTTCTCAACCTTGTACAAGATAACATTATTTTGGGGCAAAACAAAGATTTTTACATTAGGGTACATGTAACGGCGGATATGACAGGACGACAGATGTTGCTTAATAGTCCTAGTCAGCTGACACATCTCTGCATTTCTGTGGGTGTGTGATTTTTATCAGAGTTGTGTATGGTGCATGGAGTTGATTTAAATTAATAAATATTTTTTATCTTTACCTTTTAAATGCTTACTTTCGATCAGTTATTAATTTTACAATAATTTATTTACCCGTTCCGTAGTAATAATAATACTTTGTGCGGGAAACTCTCCATAGTTCTATACATAAATAACCTCGAATATAGTCACCAAACACAAGGACTGTTTCAGTAGCTCTGAAAATAAGTTTTTAAAGTTTTTGAGGGATCATTTTCTACAGTTACATGTAAATACATACATGTATATATATTTACAAACAACAAGAACATATACATGCAAACATATTCACAAACAACGAGAAAACATACATGTATAAATATATATACAAACAATATGACAAATTATGCACTTAATGTTCAATGGACAAAGTTTTTGATATTTTCATAAAATCTTTTTTTTCTATTTTGTGTGAATTATTTGTACATAGTAGATGAAACTTTATCATTTCCTGCAAGTGTAGGAAAATGGAAGGCTGTAATTTTAAACTGTTACGTTTTAGATTCATAAATCCTCTGCTAACTTATATAAAATGCTGCTTTAGCATTGATGATTTTTCAAAAGAAACGTATTAAATAATTTTATACAATCAATTATATTATAGCTAGAGGGACAACATTAAACAAAAAAGGCATTTAAACTTAAGGACAGATGATACAAACAAACCTTTGTCAAATATTTTGAAAATAACGACTTGAGTCATGTTCTAATGAATAAAGTGAACAAGTTTCACCGCGTAGTTTTTAAAATTTTAGTCAAATTTTCACCAAAAAAAAAAGATTTGAAGCGAATAATATTTGTATAGATTAATAAGGATAGTATCAGAGAGGCAGACTTTTGAACATCATAGAAGGTTTACAATTTCTTTATACTCTAGAAATATATAATTTGCATTATTTTCAATGAAATTAGGACACAATATATATATATAGAGGATATCTATATTGTGTGATTTGATATTAGCTTTATCCAACGAGTTGAAATGGTGTATATATTCGCGAGGCTTGCCGAGCGAATATACACCATTTCAACGAGTTGGATAAAGCTAATATCAAATCACACAATTATAGATGTTCTATTTATCTCATACGACTTTCGTTTTAACAAAACTTTGAGACTTCCCCTGCGAAACTGCATGAATGACTGCCAAAATCAAATTGATTACGTATAACTTGATGACGTAGCACCGTTGATGTTTACATGCGTCGAGAGAAAGTAGATCGAGTTCAAAATTTAGAATATTTGCTATCTGTGTCTTTGAAAACATCAAGTGACAATTGCTGGAGCTTTACATCAAACGAACTTCTGACTGAAAGTTTTTAGGACTATGGGAATCCTGAAAATCAACTCTTTTTATCATGTTTATGATGGCAGTACAAATAGTGCTAGGCAAGGCTAGGGGCCTAGACTTTGTCTAGATTGTTTGCTGATCCATGGAAAGTAACACCTACATTACTAGGTAGGCATACGTAGTATAATATAAGAAAGCATTGTTAAAGATGTAAAAGGAGTCTTATAACAACAACTTAACTGGTAGGCTTTACTTAACTGGTAGGCTTTACTTTCTCCGACAACGTAAAAGTTAACATCTGTCTTCAAATAGCTATAACGGGTTCCTTGATAAAATATGACACTTATTTGACATATACCAGTCTTTTTCTTGCTTTTAACGATATTACTACTCTTTATCATTCATTTTATAAGGGCAACAATTTTCACAAATAAAAGTTTAAATAAAATAAAATCTTGAAGCGAGGGATCGTGTCAAAACCGGAAGTGCTATTGATAAAGCATCTACCCGTTGATAAAGCACAAGTTTATCCAACGGCCTGTATCACCAACACGTATGAGATAAATACTAATCCAGGCATCCATTTTTGGTTTGTATCATCTGTCCTTAATAGATCTATAAAGGACTAATAGACATTTATGCCATTAACATTTATCTCTCTTATCAGAGTATCAATGAACCTTAAGGAATGCTATGAAAAAAGTTTAGAAAGACTTTGTTCTTTTTAGTACTAATTAATCTGTTTTTATTGTTTGATTATACATATATTATGCAAAAACATAACGTTGAATGTTTATCCATCCTTTATGCCAAGAAAAAAACAGGAACCTCTTTTACAAGAGCTTTAGAATAAAATTTAATTCTTCTTATCATCTTCTAATTCATATTGATCTGAAAATATGAAAAATAAAAAAAAACGTAAATAAAATTTGAAAATGCAAATATACAAAAATTGAAATTGAGTGGTTTAAAATGTAAATATGATTTGGGTTGAGCTGTTGCGCCGAAATGATTTCATTGCAACACGTGACCAAATGCACTTGATTGTTAAGTGATCAATCAGGTCACGTATCAGCATGTAGATATGTGATCAAAATTTGTCCGTTGTCTGTCGTTGTTGCTGTTGTTATCCTCGTCATTAGCGTTGTCGTAAAGTTTTGACATTTTCATCTTCTTCTCAAGAATCACTGGGCCACTTTCAACCAAACTTGCCACAAAATATCTTTGGGTCAAGAGGATTCAAATTTATTCAAATGACATACCAAGCTCTCTCCCAAGGGGAGATTATAATGATTTCATGAAAAATCTTTGCCATCTTTTAAAAATTCTCCCCAAAAGTGCGCAAAAAATATTGCGCCGTAAATTGCACCTTTTTTGCATTACAGGATCTGTAGCGTCATGGTCAAAGACAAATATATAAAACCATTACGCTACAGATCTGCAGCTAATCTAAGCTATACATAAGACTATGTAGAGAAAATCTTTAAAAATTCTTCTTTTTCAGAACCACTGGTCCAGGAAGCATCCTCAGGTAGTGTAGATTAATTTTTTTTTTCAAATCATGACCCCTGGTTATAGGGTGGGACCACAAAGGCCGATCAAATTTTTACATCAAAAACTATAGGAAAAGTCTTTAAAAATCTTATTCTTTTAAAACAATGGGCCAGTAAATATGAAACTAATATGGAAGCACCCTCATGTAGTGTAGATGAAGTAGATTCAAGTTTGTTTAAATTAAGACGCCCGAGGAAAGGGCGGGGTCACAATGGATGCTTAAAGTTTACATAGGAATTAATAGGGGGATCTCTTAAAAATCTTCTTCACAAGATCAGCAAAGTTATGATCGGTGATATAAATTCATGTTTGTTCATATCATGAACCCCGGGTAAGGTGTCGCCATGATGGGCAATCGAATGTTTGCATAGAAATATATAGGAAAAATCTTTAAAACTGTTCTTCTCAAGTATGTTGAATGTATACATGAATGTTTTTATTGATATAGTGACATTCTAAATAATAACATATATATATATATATTTTATAAAAATTACATTGTTGTAGAGTAAAAGGTTTCATGACATTTTATCTGTTGCTACAGAATTCATGTGGCGAAATTTGGAATTAAATTGGAGTGTATATGGCTGTTTTATGGCCATTTATATACAATCAATGCGTAAAAACAAAAACAAGAATGGAAACTTTGTTGAACATTATAACCCACCGAGCTACTAAAGTTTAAGTAGGCACACAGGAAAATATCTAGAATAATAAATTAAAATGCTTCTAGATGCTGCTGGAAATTGCGTACACAGGATTAAAGTATTCAAATTGATGTAGCTTTATAAGAATGGAAGGATCGATTAACATTTTAATGATCATCCTCTGCGATACCTCAGTATCTCTCTTACCGCATGTAAGTTGTGCCTATGAATTATGAAAGAAAGGTAATATGTCTTGATATAGAGTATTGATTTTTAAGTAAAAAAAGACAAAAAAAGTCTAAAGATATGAAAGATAATTAGAACTAAAACAAAGCTAAACTCCGGTTGTCACAAAACTTTATGTCAAGTGATTGCTTCTTAAATCCTTTGACCGCATAGTTAAAGGTACTTGGACACAGATTTGAAGTTATCATTTTCTCTATAATATTACGACTTATATATTTTAATAGCATTTCACACAAAAATTAATTAAAAATCTTATTTCTTTTTAAAGATATTGAAATTTCAAATTTTTCGGCGGGTTTGATTGGCATATCCTTGCACTCTCACGAATTTAATTTTATTCTTACAGTGCAGAGAAATAATTTTGTTACAGCATCAATGCTGATTTTGGTGCTTCCTATGCTTGCTGATTTTGATGCTTCCTTTGCTTGCTGATTTTGATGCTAGTTATCCTTATCCTGATCCTGGTTTGATCCTTATCCTGATGCTGGTTTGAAACTAGGTCAATGCTAGTAATGCTACCGGAAGTAGGATTATCCTGCCGGAAGTGGATAATTCAAAAACAGCATCGCTATTTTAAGCCATTAAAAATAATTTTTGGGGTAATTTTTATTTGTAATTTGTATTAAATGACTTTCCTTTATCTGTTTTCACTTTGGTCAATGCTAGTTCTATCCTTTGCTTGCTGATGCTGATCCAAGTAATGCTGTTTTTTTAAATGCTGATGCTGATGCTTGTTCTATCCTGATCCTACTTATGCTGATCCTGATGCTGGTTTATGTAACAAAATTAGTTCCCTGCACTGTAATCCTTAGGAAAAGTGGCAATATCGATTTGTATAAATGAAAAAAATATTAATACTATAATCCAGAAAATTCAGAGTAGACACGTTCGAAAGCAAAACAAAAACACAATATATTGTCAGTCCGTGCAGTTGTGGTAAGCAGACTGTGACGATTGAACGCGATTGAACTCGAGCCCTGTTTACAAAAACTGTGTACATAACACGAGTGTGCTCGATTTACTAAACTCTGTACGCATCTCGTAGTTTGGAATGACGACACTTGTGAAGGTGTTTTGCTTTCTAACATTTCTACTCTGAATAAAATTATTTTTCTTGATAAAAGTTTTAATATTTCTCATTAAAACACATCAAATTGCCACTTTTCCTAAGGATTAAGAATATAGTTAAAATTTGTGGAAGTGCAAGGATGTGTCAATCAAACCCGCCAAAAATTTAAAGTTTTAATAACTTTTAAATGAAATAAGGTTTTTAATTAATTTTTGTGTGAAATGCTATTAAAATATATAATTCGTGATATTATACAGAAAAAATGAGAAAATATTAACTTCAAATCTGTGTCCAAGTACCTTTAAAACCGTTGTGAAGTTTTAGTATATGGACTTGATTTTTTACATACTTATAAACAAAAGATTTCATCAGACATGGGTTCTACTTCCCAGTATACAAAAGGTTTTCCGTAAATCAATGTGTATGGAACTTTTCTAACAACCCTCGTATCTCTTATATTTACGTGTAGATGAGGACCTAGGAATTTACGAGAAGAAGAACATGGAGATCCAAGAAACATGTATGTTATTGACAATAAATAGATTAACCTAAAAAATATGAATATACAAATACGTGGAAATAAGAGTTTGTATTGTATAACATATCTTATATTTACATCTAAGTGAAGAACTAGGCAATGAGGAAAATATAAGAACATAGAGAACCTTTGTTGTATGTTATTGAAAATTAATATATTAACTGTGACCGTAAGGGCGATTGGAGTTACAGTTTATTATAAAAAAGACACTTGCAACATTTATCGGCTACTTCAAACATCAAGTCGTACGAGACATATAGACTACCTATGATGTCACATGGCGTAAGGGAGCTAGTCGGAGCTTACGGAGACAGCCGAGCATCTTGATGAAAAAATAGTTCTAGACCAAGTACAATTTTTGACAAAAGACAGTATAGAGTATTTTCTTGCTGCTTGTAAGATTTCAATAAACCAAAAATATTTAATTTTTTAATGTAATTTATCTATTCGCCATGATCGCATGGCCTATATGGAATCCTTGTACCAAAGGAATTCCGTGAAGTTTTCACAAATAATTGCCTGAAGTATGTACGGATTTTATTCCGAATTTCTTCTGTTCTTACATGTATTCTATTGAGATCACTCCGCTTAAAATTGCTATAACATACCATTTCATAAAATTGTAAAACATATTTCTTTTTTTTTTACATGTAGATGAAGAACTAGATCTTGAAGAGAAGAAGAACACAAAAAATGACCTTAATGACCGAAATGTTATTGGCAATTAATATATTAACTTTGAAAAAAAATATAAATATACTATAAAAGCTAAAAGTTTATAACATATCTTTTATATTTACATAAAGGTCTAGAACTAGGCGTTGAAAAGAAGGAGACCACAGAGGACTCCAAAACAGGTAAATTATCGACAAACACGTTGATTAAACAAGAATATCAGGAGTCTCGTTTAAAGTTATCATTTCGTGAGTTTTACGGTCAGTACAATGACCTCGTCGGCAAATACAATTTACGAATGAGTCAATATTGATTGACTTTTTTTTTATACGTAGTAACTGTTAGTTATTTATTGATACTGGATTGACATTGAATTTTTCCGTAATTTCCCGATGACGAGAAGGAGCACAGGGTGGCTATGACCGGTCGGCAGGGGATACTCACTTCTCACCCGATCCCGCCTCTGGTGATATGGTGGTCCATATTTGCTCTGCACCAATTTTGTATTGTTTTATGGACTTTGATATTGAATACTGTCCGTTATCTCCATATCCTTCATATCTCTTATATTTAAACATCTAGGTGGAGAACTAAGTGATGTAGAGAAAAAGTACACGGAAGACCCCAAAACATGTACTATTTATTGACAATTATATATTAACTATAAAAGGTATATAAAATAAACAATAAAAGTTTGAATTGTATTTATGTTTTTTTTTTACCTGTAGGTGAAGAACTATTTATTGAAGATCAGAGGAACATGGCGATCCCAAAAACATGTATGTTATTGACACTTAATATTTTAGTAAAAGAAAAAATATATAAAATAGCATAAAAGTTAAATTTGTATCACATATCCGTTTATGACATACCTATATACATTTAGATGAAGAACTAGGCATTGAAGAGAAGAAAAAGAAGAGAACCCTCTTCATGCTGTGCTGCCGTGCAACCAGACATCTACGTGTTCGAGTATTTTGTGTACTAATTATCTTCTATCATATAACTGTTGTCGATTACCAGATGGCAATACACAAAGACATTGCATACTTGGGCTTTCTAGCAATTGACGTCATCACCATTATCCTATTTATTGCGTCATTTACATTGTCATGTTTTCGTTTCAATGGTTCGAATGCCAAGCTACTGAAGAAAACAAACATTTGGATAGATGTGCTTTCGTGGTTTCTGTATTCGGCCACTGTGATGATTAAGTCGATTATAATATTCAGTGATTTCGAAGAAGAAAACCTCATTTTCGGGCCGAATTCCGTAAAAACTGCTTTTGCTGTAGTAGGAGTCGTCTTTGTGCTTCATCTTTCTACCCTACATGACGCAAAGCCTGATTTGGTGAGGAAGGCATACATTAAATCACTATCGATGAGTGTTATTTATGATATCCTGGACTGTGTAGACAGCATGGAACCACTCTTTATTAAGGAGGATCGTGAAGAGTTCTCACCAGGTCTCATAAAAGCCATAGTGACTGTAGCCTCCTTAAATTTTGTCCTTCCAACCATACCTCTTGTTACCTTGTCGCTTACACAATTCGGACAAGGCAAGTTACCCAGACGTTTGATTTTGTTACATAAGATTATCCTTGCATACATCATTAATCTTCCACTGTTGGTCATTAGACTGTTTTTATGGCATGAATTTGACCAAGGCATCTCCGTATTTTCTTTAAAGAATTTGATTGTGATCGTGGCAATGTCATACAAATTTTACAAACATTATGAGAAGAAAAAACTGAAAGATCAAGACGTTGAGGACAAAGCAGAAATTAAACCAGATGATGTTTTAACTGCATAGGACAGTTTTTTTTATCGGGCAATCAATTAATATATTTTTTTCAGATTAGCTTAACCTTAAGCCACTGAGTTCGAGGGTTTATATGTGAAAGTACTGTGAACTCCGATCCTTTCTTTTTTTATTCAAGGCATTATTTTTTCCCCGATTTTTCCTAAGAATTCTTTATCATTATCCCCGGCAGACCAATACCCATTTGATTATTGTTTATAAAATCATGCAGGAGACCAATTAATAATTTATTTTTATTATAACAAACCCTGGAACAAGTTAAAATGTTAAACAAGAAACTTTTAAATTTTAACCTGATTAGATATTCATATTCTTCTTTTTGTCCAGTTGCATTTACTTGTAAAAATATAAGAATCTTTATGTTAGAAACACAACAATGCACACACAAAAAATTGACATATTTTATTCACAAATCAAACATAAAAATCTTGAATATAGTCTGTTTCTCATTTATTTGATCGCGTTATTTCATACAGGATGTAGACATTTTCCTTCGTTGCTTTGATAAAACCGTTTCAAGTTATTTTGTACAAAAAACATGTTATGAACACATTTGTGTTCATAACAATACAACTGAAGAGGCTTTTAGAAACGATAACTCAAAATTAAGCACACTGGGTGCCGTTTTTCACACCTACATTTCCTGTTCTTGAATTACACCACAGTACAAATCATTTTTTTTAAATTAAGGTTTTAATGCTCTAAGTAAATGTTATCTTTTCTTCAGAATTTTACTTACCTAAAAATCTATTTTTCTTTTTTTTGCATTTGTTCCTTGAAAAATTAAATCAAAGACCTATGGCTTGTCGTGTGACTCGTAATTATAAGACAGCTGATTTTTCAATATGCAACATTTAATACCCACACCATATAACAATCGTACAAATGTACGTTTAGAAGACCCTGACGTGACATGTGTATTTAGTATTTTTCAATTTCTATCAAACATGTACTAGGTTTTTTTTAGAAAGCTAATTCTTAACTTTTGTAAATCTTTTTCAATTAACGTCACAATCGTATTAAATTTAGATGTTAGATCCTCTCCCATATTCGCTAAAATTACAACTGAGGGTCATGTTAGAGGTAATGTTTGAACAACTTTTTCGTTTCTACATTTTCCATGCTGAGATTTAATTGGGTGATATAATTTGACCCCTGACACGACTTCCTGTAGGAGGTTGTTAGATTCTTGTAGCGATTTTGAGAGCGGATCTTACATATAATTTAATTGGAAAATTAATGTCATATATAATATCATATTTTACTATTGTAATGGTTCCCCTGTCAGTCTCTGTTATTTTCCCGACAGTCCCTTACTTTCTCCTATGATCAACCGTTTGAGGTTTAACCCCCCATCCTCCACCAAATGAAACTGAAAAATGTTTGGTGTTGGTCTTCCGTTCACTGTAATTGATTCCTACTTAAAGCAACATGAGCTGCAACTTTGATGTCGGAATTTGTTTTAGCAAAATTGTATAAAAAAAAAACTATTTCAATGACAAAAAAATAACGATAATAAACTTCTGTCGTTCCTATTTGCAATGAAAGAACTATTTATTGGCTTCGATTGAATAAAAAATTATTTAAATGTCGACCTGTACAATAATGAATTCTTATATAAAACTGTATATTGAATTGCATACAGAAGACTTTCTTCTTATTTTTTTTAAGTTTAAGTAATCATAAAGGTTTAAAATATATACAAAAATATAATAATAACACACGTTAACAGCAAAATAATATTTTCATGCATATTTTCATTCATAAAAATGCAGCTCATATAGACGACTTTCACATTTACAAAAGTTGTTCCCCTTTGTGGGGTCAATCCGGGGTCAACTGGCGTAAAGCACTGTTTTCCCTCTATAACCTTACCAACTTTATGGGTCAGTATCCTTGAAATAAAATCTATATGAATATGCTCATTATGTATTTCATGTTGCCCCATACTCTGGCAATACAGGTACAGATCGTAATTGTCATATGACGTTTGAATTTTAAAAATATTAACAGGTAACTTACAAAGGACAAAGAGGGAAAAATGAGCGTTACGCCGACAACGGAAGATAACTCTTAGGAATGTGAAACTCATCTATTGATTTTATATGCTTGCGAGTTTTATGAAGATGTTACCGAGAGTAAAACAATAAATATTGTTCACACGTATACATATGCAAATTTTAATGGATATATGGGAATTAAATTTATAACCATTTATAGTTTCCTTACAAACAATTCAAAATTGTTAATCTGTTGATATTATTTTATTTCTTTTATATTTTTATAAGGTCATTTCGTATTTTTCCAATTAATTAAGCGGCATAACTTCCCGTACCAGTAACCAAAGAAGGCATTTTATTAGGTCACCTGAGTAAACTCAGGTGACCTATTGCTATCCGTTTTCATTTGTCGTCGTTCGTCGTGCGTCGTGCGTTAACATTTGAACATTTTCAGCTTCTTCTCTGAAACCGCTGAATCAATTTCAACCAATTTTGGCATATAGCATCTATGGTTGAAGGGGAACAAAAATTGTGAATTTCATGGTCCCTGCCCCCCTGGGCCTTGGGGGGGGGCAAAACCACTTAAATCAGTGCAATCTTTAAAAATCTTCTTCTTTACTCCTGGACATCAAGCAGTCAAACTGTTTGTATGATTGTAATCAGCATTGAGTCCTTTACCAAAATTGTGAAATTCATGGGCCTAAGGTCAGGGGTTCTTGTGCTAGGGCGGGGCTAAATAGATAACATAGTGAAAATGCATTATTTCTTTGAAGTTTTTTTTTGTGCACTTTGGCATTAAATAACATATAACCAAGTGCCTAGTTAAGTTGAATATTGCTGCTTCTTCCAAAATTGTGAAATTCATGACCCTGGGCTCAGGGGTCTGTTTGGAGTATGGGGCTACGTTGGTTGTTATGTAAGATGCATAATATCTTAAAAGATCTTCTGATGGACTCCCAATCATATGCAAATGATGCAAGAAAAGTTTGTGTCAACTCTATGTTTTAAACAATGTATTAATACATTAAAGTGCATGAGAAAAGAGAAATTAAAAATTGTTTTGTATTGCAAAACAAAAAAAAAATTATTTTAGATCTATCCGGGAATATAGTTGCCTACTGCACACGCTGTAATATTTACGCATGCACACTCGACTGTTTGTTTGGTTTGGAGAGTAAGACGCCATTTTGGACCAGAGGCACACCAAGAAATAAAGATTCTACGTTTTATTTTAGGTCTAAGGTTTTAAATAGCGAACGGTGGGTGTGAATGTTGACATTTATGAGTTTAAACGGTTTACGAAATATAACGTGGTTTCACGAATACATCGAATTTTTGTAATCTGAGGTTGTATTGGCGTATTACTTCTCCCGCAATGTACAAAGGCGACATCGTACGATGAAAGTTTGTTCGAGCGTTTTAAATGTCGCATGCAGCTGCATTATAAATGTATTAATAAAATATATTTATTAGGTGTTTAATATTATGTTTTTTCTATATGTAAGGAAAATATACTTAAGTTAAAACATAGAATATGATGAAATGTTTCGTTCGAATTATCTCTAGACGACTTGCAGTGACAGTCGCTGTACTTCCTTGATTACAGCAAAAAAAAGAAAAAAATCACGAAGCGTAATGATTTTAAAATAGACCTAATGAATATTAACTTGGAATTACATCAGTTATATCTACAATATTAGTAGGTAATAAAGATGTGATACTGGTTTAGTGGTTTTGTTTGTGGAACATAGTCCAATCCACACTTTACAAAAGTTATGTCCCTTTGTAGGGTCAACCAAAAGGGAAAGAAGCAACATTTCTCCTCTTTATGCTACCAAACATTTGTATTCTCTGTGTATTGAATGTTTTCTTTGGACGTGTGGGTAGCCCGAATATGGGACAATTAGTATACACAATGCAGCAATTTTTATTCAAGTCAAATGACATAGTTACAAACCTGGAAACTACAAAGGCTGCTGTGAGGATTCTATTGCTCTATCCCCAAAAATGGCAGCCAAGGGACATAACTTTTGAAAAGTGTGGATTCAACTACATCAGGTCTGGTACAATCACTAAATCTAGCTATGTAGCTTATATTACCCACATAGTTTTATTTACGTACGTGAAGCAGCTTAATTTTATTTTAGCTACCCAAATCAGACTTCGATCTTGAATTAATATTTTCTCAGGATTTGCACAAAATTGCACTTCAATGCAGTGATAATTTTCTATTAAATTAAGGATCTTATAAAATTAAAATCATCAGAGGTGAAATTCGTCTTCGACGTTTTAGCATTTTGAATGTGTTTACATACAAACAGACTTAATGCGTCTGAAAAACCTGATGTAAAAATGAAAATAAGATTATTTCTGCAATATCGAATGCAGATTTATTAAAATATATGTTTGTTCATTAATTTACCTTTATATATCAGGTACCCTTCTTAGATTCCTGTATTTAGCTCACCTGAGCCGAAGGCTCAAGTGAGCTTTTCTGATCACATTTTGTCCGGCGTCTGTCTGTCCGTCTGCCTGTCTGTACCTTTTCACATTTTCGATTTCTTCTCAAGAACCGCTGGATCAATTTCAACCAAACTTGCCACAAAGTATCCTTGGGTGAAGGGGAATCAAGTTTGCTCAAATGAAGGTCCACGTCCTTGTTTAAGGGGAGAAAATTGGAAATTAATGAAAATTTAGTGGCATATTTTAAAAATCTTCTTCTCAAGAACCACTGTTCCAGGAAAGATGAAACTTATGGGGAAACATCCTCAAGTAGTGAAGATTCAAATTTGTTCAAATCATGACCCCCGGGGGAAGGGCGGGGCCCAAATGGCCGTACAAAGTTTTACATAGAAATATATAGGAAAATTCTTTCAAAATCTTCTTCTCAAGAATGACAAATCCATAATTCATCATATTTATATGGGAGCATGCTTAGGTATTGTAGATTCAAGTTTGTTCAAATCATGACCCTCGAGGGTAGGATGGGGCCAAAATGGCCGACCAAATTTTTACATAGAAATATATTGGAAAGTTCTTTAAAAATCTTCTTCTCAAGAATGAAAAAGACATTATTCATCATATATATATGGAAGATTGCTCAGGTAGTGAAGTTTCAAGTTTGTTCAAATCATGACCCCCAGGGGTAGGGCGGGGCCAAAATGGCCGACCAAAGTTTTTAAAGATATATATATGAAATTCTTAAAAAATCATTTTTTAAAAATAGCAAATCCATGATTGGTCATAGTTCGATTTAAACTTTACAATAAAAAGCCATTTTCTACTTTTTCCTACCCTTAGTGCTCAGGTGAGAGATGTGCCCCATGGGCCTCTTGTTTTTTTTAACTATGCGCACGTTCAAGTACATCTTTATCACACAGCAGAGTACTGAAATAATGCGTGGTTTTTTTTCTATAAATAATCAATATGTTACATGTATATTTCACATGCGTGTAATTTTGACATCCAGTGATAATTTACATGAATTCAATGAAATAAAATTAAATTGACAATTCAGCACTCAATACTCTGATCAAATCTTAAAAACAAACATTTTCTGAACTCTAGATGTGTCTAATGACATTCAGAGTGACATAAGAATAACAACAGTCGTTGATAGTATAAATGTTTTATTTTTAACCAATATATTTATGATTTTTATTTAAGGGTAATCCATTTGCATGGGTATTCTTCGCACCCCTTTTTAACCTTCTGGAAAAACATTCTGTAGAAATAGATAAAAAAGAAAAAAAACTTGATACAGAACGACCTCTGGCCATACTGGAATCCTCTCCCGACCAACTGAACTAAAATGCTTAGACCCTTATATCATTCTTTGTTTCAAGAATACTACACAGCATATTATTTTTCTTTTCTTTTTTTCATCTAAATTCTCTTTTCCGTCACCAAACATTCAAGTTTTGAAAAAAAATCTCACCTACCTATTAACCAAAAATAAATATTTTACCCTGAGCCGGGAGAGGGCAAGCATACTTCACTTCAAAAATGGTCGCACGTCAAGATGTTAAGAATAGCCAACATTAATATAAAATGAAGTCGAACGGATTAAATCAATGTACAGAAAATGTTTTGTTTATTGTTATTTTTCTTTCTCACAAGAAGATACGTTTTTATTATTAAACTGAAGAGTTTTGTTTCTAAAAAACCAAAACACGTTGTATCATAGTACTTAGTGGGAAACTGTCCCGACCTTTTAAATACACCATAATTTACTTGTAATTAACCATTTTTATGTAAGGTCGAGCAAAATCCATCCTGAACTTATTGTAATATTACAAACATGTAATATTACATGTACCTTAAGTTAGCAGGATAGAAACCCTGTATTAAAGTATCAAACAATATATATTGTATAAGAATTAAGATCCTTAATCCCCATCGATATTACTTACCTGGAGAACAAAGGAGAATCTTCTAAATATACCAATTAATAAACTTAAAGAGGGTGTTGCAGCTAGTTCTTTTGTTATTTTCCCTACATGTGTAGCAGATTAAAAGAAGAGTTTTATGTTACAGAAACTGATATTATTTTTTTTCTCAAATGCAATAGTATATAAAACACAATCAGATACAATATTTGAAAGCTGCGTATTAACTTCCAATTTGCCATAAAATGAAGTTTAAATTCGTTTTTTTAATAGGGAATCCCCATTATTCTTAAAAATAAAATGCCACTTTAAAATAGAATAATTTTGATATATTCACAAAGAGGCAAATTTCTTCAAAACTGCCACTTCCAATTTTTAATTCAAAAAGGCACGTATTTGAAAAAACACAAAAATTGAATAAAACTTATTCTCCATATGAAATGCAAAATGTCTACATAAAAAAACAATGGATTACTCTCTTGTCCGAAATGGTCTAGTGGATAGGCTGATGGACTGCTAACAATTACGCTTAAGAAAACTAAGTTCGAATCCTTGGAATTGTCTTTTTGCAATTTTTTTATTTATATTTTTGCTAGGATATGTTATTTTATATCTGATTCATGAGAGAGAGAGAGAGAGAGAGAGAGAGAGAGAGAGAGAGAGAGAGAGAGAGAGCAAACATTTTGCTTTGTTTAGTTTTTACATAAATTTGTTTACTCATTTTAATTCATATTTGGTCTGTTATTATTAGAAACAAATGGATTATCGTGGATGTAGCGCTAACAGTACAATTATGGGGCATTTTATTTCATGAAAAATATTTTATCCACTAGGTCTACAGTATATCTTTCAAAATACTGTGTAAGATGCCCCAGCCATTGTGGTTTCAATTGTTCTACCCTTTCTCGTGCAAAATGACGGTAGTCATATAAATGAAAAAAAAAGTAATGAGATAAAAACATGAACGTTAACTAAAAGGTTAGGTTGCCAATCAGTTCCTATGTGAGGAAAAACTTTCCATGATATAAACCTTAAATGTGAAGAAACAGGGAATACCCGCCGTATTGTGCCGTATTCATAGTCCTGTACGTAGTGCATCTATATTTAGACAAAACGCAGGTTTTTGAAATATCCTTTTCGATACATAGTAAATAATTGCAAGTTTCTGCAACACCCTCTTTATAATAATGATATTATTTTGACCAAACTTTAAAACCCAGACATATGATTTGAAGGTTCATGTATTTCTGACACGGCACAATGTTTCACAAGTAATTTTTAGTCCGGGTCGTCGTTTCTGGTCCTGTGAATTCAGTTGAATTATGTACGTTTTTCCCTATCCTTTCAAAACAGGTAGCATACGTAACAAGAACAGCGAATATGTAAAGCTGTAAACTTCATTTTGCCTTTTCTGAAACAAAAATAGAACAATTTTGCCCTTAAAAAATATGAAAAAAAACATTATACGTGTATCACGTGTATGTGCCTAGTTTACCCAAAAGCATGTTTAGTATACACATAAATCACTTTCTACACACATCAAAGTGTCAATCCCCTATTGAACAACCAAAAATATAAAGTTACATACCTCAGTGCAACACACTAAACATCACGTAATACGAGTAAAAGAAGTTAAGCAACAAGAACCCGTTGGAAGCAACAGACAATCATGATGACTCTATATTCCAGCAAATAACTTGTATGAAGTGACGGTGAAATGGTCACACTTTTCAGAAAAAAGATAGGAAACATTAACATCAACGCGATTGAGTGGAATCCCCAGGGGTTAGATTGGTACGGTTGTTCGATCAATTATACCCATCTTTAAAAAATGTTTGTTTGTCATCTCCCGACAAACTTGTTATATACCACGAGTGAAAACTTTTTTTATATTCCATGGACCTGATATACTTTTTTCTTTGGAGTTCACCTCATCGTCTCAAGCCATGGTCCCGAGTCCGCATATAGCTCTCTCCTACCCGTGGTTGCTTGATCACAAAAAGAGTCGTAATCTTGAATATTCACGCCTCTCTATTGTGACGTCATATTCAGCCAGTGGCAAGTTTTGTTTCAATCGCAATTGAAATCAACAACTGACGTCAACAGTATACAAGAAATATTTCATTTACTGCGATTGGATTTTGAAAGGTCGCGATAAAGTACATCATCCGACTATGCTTTACTCGCATTGGTCAATATTTCAATAAGCTATTCTCAAGAATTCTCTCCTCGTTCAACCACGGCCAGAATGGGAGAGGATCGACTTTGGCTGTGGTTTGCGACGATGAGTTCACCTGAGCTGAAAGCTTATGTAAGCTTTTCTGATCACTGAGTGTCTATCATCAGTAAAATCTTCCTATTTTCAACTTCTCCGAAGAACCACGGGGCCAATTTCAACCAATCTTGGTACAAACATCCATTGGATGCTGCTGTAGTGTAGTTTCTAAAGTGTACTAATCGGGACCCCTGGGGAAGCAGTCTCAGAGTTATCGTTCGCTTCGCTACAACACCTCTGTTTTCTTCTAAATGCCAAGATTCTTCGCAAAACTTATTTCTAACGACTGTATCATAAATTATAAATGTAAAACTTCTATGTTCTTGCGTAGCATGTTTAATGAAAGTTTATTTATGACAATTGGAATCAAATATCGCTTTTTCACCATATCCTATAAGGGATTATTTCTGGGCATGATATCACGAATATAGAAAATTTAAAAGGCATTTCCGATAAATATTAACATGGTTTACTTTTAAAAGACTTGCAGTATTCCAATGGACACATACACCCCTACTAATGTGTTCGGAACCTTTTATTTTTCGGTGTTCTGCAAATTATAAAACCCGATGAGTTCAGAGTAGCTCTGACAGTGGCTCTGGCGAGAATTAGCGAGACTTCAGCGAGATAGGGTAAATTATTCACGGAAATGTGGCTAGGAAGTGACTAGCACGTGGAGACATGGTAAACAGAAAAGATATGGTGCGTTTCAGTTTTCACCACCCTAGAATAAGCTGATAATGTCTGTAGAAATTTACTTCAATCAATCGATCTCTTTAACATTCATTCAAACTTAAATAAGTATTCTCTATGATACAATTTTCTGCTATTATGAATTAAAATTTCTTTTTGGACAAATATTTTTGCATGGGAACGGGGACTATATTTTTTGGCGTCAGACTAGCAAATGAGGCACCAGCATGATTTTAACTGACCAATCAGCTGAATGAGTATTGCATTATGGGTTACTACGAATACTACAGGAATTTTACGCTTGAAAAAAATAGGAAAATCTTATGGTAAATGAAAAGCATTTTTAAAAGTATTATTTGCATGCTCCTAGTGACAAACAATTCATTTATTACATAAACAGGGGAAGTCTAGGTTTCTGAAAGTCATACTGCAAAAATGATTTCGTCTGTATTAATTCCTTTGTTGTACTATCAGTGAATACAATTGCCAGGTGAATTCCCTGGCCGAACACGTGATCACGAACGTAAACAAAATCTTGTCCATTTAAATGCATAAGAGATGCTGCTCGTTTTCCTTACCCTTGAAGCGCTGGTGTTCTGAACTAGACGCAAACTACATTTCATTAAACATTTTTCTCCATTTAACAATAAATTAAAAACACCCGCAACATCTTTCAAAGTTTCTTATCTTTGTATTTTGTTCGTAAGAACTTTTTTTTTGAAGTCCATTAACGTGATCGTAGATTGACCTGAACTACGCGTTCGAAGTAAAATGTAAACATGTATTTAGCCTAAACGTTGCTATTCATTCAACGATTGCATGGTCAGTTGCTCGTGGTAAGATCCTCTGTGCGCATTTGTAACAATAACCATATAAGGCAAACAAAGGTTTGTCAGTGAAGATGATAATGCACATTTTTTTTTACCAGCGAATCGGTCACTAGTGAGCTCTAATTTTCGCCGAAAAGTATAAGATATGTTGTTTTTTTAACACCCCTTCCTTTAGCCACCCTTTTCTGTTGAAAATCATGAAAGTCTTTCAGAAAGGTCTGGAAACATTTATTACAGGACATGTTTTCAAAAGAAACAGGCTATAGCAATATCATGTTTACTGCCAATTTTATTTATAAAACCGGTTATACCCTATAACCTTTGAATAGATCAATCTAAACCACGTGTCTTGAATTTAAATCACAATAACATTAGTAGGGGTGACATATATAGAATGTAACTTCTTGTAGGTCATTTTAAACAACATTTGAAAAAAAAACCACGTCCCTCCGCTTCCGTACTACTTTTTAGACGTTGACAAAGATTTAAGTGGAACGCTACCTCTGGATAGAGATTGCTGGGGAAAGGCGGGCGCAAAAGGGAATCCAAGTTAATCATTGAAATATATATGGAAAATCTTTGAAAAACTTTTTTTCAAGAATCACTGGGCCAGGAAAGCTGAAACTTAGCTGGGTAGAAGCTTAGGTAGAAGAATCCCAGGGCGTATATTCTATATTGTTTAAATCATGAGCCCCGGGGTTAGGGTAGGTGGGCACAATATGTTATCCACATTTTACATTAAAATATATAGGAACATCTTTTAAAATCTTCATATTATTCTTATTATCCCGTCAACAAATCTGTTGAAAGTATCTGTAAAAAGAGTCTTTCACCAACCTAATGACCGGTCATCCACAATTTTTAACTTTGATCAGTAGAGGACATTATCTAAAGATGGACTGAGGCAACTCAGAAGCAGACCAAAGCAAGTGCAAAAGGACCCTTATATCAACAACATTTTCGTTCCATTTTCATTCCATTCTGCCAATTACCTAAGCTTCATTAAACTAGCCAAACTCACTAATTAAGGACTTATTTTTGTACTATGCAAAGAATTTAAGGAGTACAGTATAACCATGTATACTGTGAAAGAGAAATTTTCGTGAGAGCTTAATTTTCGTTGTTTTCGAGGCAAGGGGAGAACCAAGAATTCATGACCACCACGAAATGTAAAATTTAATAAACATTTCTACTGAAATTTTTTCTCCATCACCACAAACCAAGATTTTTTTCCTAAAGCCTAAAAATATTAACCCCACAAAAATATTTGATTACAGAGTATTGAACAAAATATACAGGAATATGGTGTTGACCTTGTGATCTTAAGATTTGACATATTTTTCAAAAGAAGTTTAATATTTATTTAAATTGGGACCATCAAAAGAAAGTAAAGTTTGGGCTTTATTGCGCCCTAAAAATTAAATGTTCATAAAAATGTTTGAAATTTATTTTATAAATAGTTTATTAGATGAATAAGACAAATCATTAAAAAGATGATATAATGGAGGACTATTCTGGAAATATGACTTCATTAATTTGGTATACTTATGTTTACTGCAGAATAGTCTAAGAATGACTCATTTCTGTGCTTATTTTCCTTTCGAAAATGGTATCTGCCACTTTCGCACATTTCAGTTTTTGGATATATTATGTTAAATGTATTATTTCTTTTTTTCGATGAAATATGATAAAACACTAATGTTAAATATGCCTTCTTTCATTTCTATTTATCCTTAGGAGTGGGATCCTTCGTTCTCAATCTTTTATTTCCTTTTTTATCTAAACGTTTTTCCTGGAAACCCTAAACATTTTCTTTGCATTTAAATTGAAGAAGACACAGCATAACTTGAAATGTGTTTAGTAGGCTCGATGATATTAAAAATATTGACGTGATTGACTCTGCGGTTATAAATGCTAGGTATTAAGGTTTTATGTAAAGAGCTTTAAAATATTTTGATAAAAAATAGAGGAACTTTGAGCATTGGGCTCGCTAAAAGATAACCCCCCCCCCACCCCCATATGATTTTAATGGAAGAGTCGATGATTTGCTACGAAATAAGAAAAATAGGAGATACATGCGCAATGACATTATGAAATAAAAAAAAAGAGGAAACATAGACCTCCAAAACATCAGAGGTTTTATCAGGTAGCATGGAGGAGTGAGCATCACCTGCTGTCCGGTTACATCACCAGCTGTGTGTTTCTTGTCATGATTGGGAAAGAACAAAAAATCTGTCCTCAATTCAGTGTTTCAATAATGGACTAATAATTAGTAAAAAAAAAAAAAAAAAAAAAAAACATCAGTCAGCATTTGACTGAATGATGAATGAAATTAAAGAAGAAGGTATGGTTTCCATACAAATTTTGCCCTGTGATTTTCTAAAAAAAAATGAAACTGGTGTAAAAGTTGAAAACTCATGCTTTTTAAATAATTGAAATTCAATGCAGAAAAATCATACAAGTCATTTTTCTCTCATGTGTTTTAAACGGTAATTATGACGTCATAAACATGTGCATTTTCCCATTTTTTATTAAAAATTTGCAGAAGACACCAATTTTCAATGAAATTTACTTTCAGAAAACATTGTCCACAGTCATCACACACAAAGATCTTGAGATATGTGATTTGTTATTGAATTTTGCACAAAATATAAAAAAAAAATAACGTGGGCGACGGCTGTGGACACTGTTTTCTTAAGGAAAATCACCCTTGAAATCTGCCATTTTGAGGCTTTTTCTGTTGAAAATAGAGAAATTCTTCATATTGATGACGTCATATTTGTAGAATGGTAAACCTTCATGCCATATTCTTTCCTGATTTATCAGAGTCATTTATTTAACTAATATTTAAGCCAGTTTCAAAACTTTTTGATGTCATTACATTTTTAGGGCGCAATAAAGCTAAAACCATACCTTCTTCTTTGTTGACAAGGTCATTGTTTTGACTGTAGAACATACGAATTGATAACTTTAAACGAAACTTCAGATATATTCTCGTTTCAACAGCTGCAAGCAATTGTTTGTCAATAATTTACCTCTCTTTAGATATTGTTCATACGTTGAGCATGCTCTTGTTTGTGATAATCATATACTGTACCCGGTAATATTGTATTACTTAAAGAGCACACACATTGTCAAAAATACGCATTTATTCAATGATCAATCTGTTTCTTAGGATGACAATTTTATGTTCCTTAGTTCTCCTGCTAAAAATCTGAAATTGTTTTTAGCTAAGCAGTGAAAAACTGTCATTTATTGAAGTAATTGACGAAAGTAGTAAAACATATTTGCAATACAACAAAGGGAATCAGGAAACGGGATTTAAATATATAATGTTACCTTACATAATTAGTCACGATATTACACAATTTGAAGCCCTGCACCATTATGTCATTGTACCATAATATCCATAAAAAGGGATATCAAGAATTCAAAACATGCATCACCTATTTTCAAAAATGTATTTAACATTAATTTAATGATATAAATAGGACGCATAATAATGTCTAATTAAAGAAAACCATATTTAGCAAATATTTAGAGAAATCTTTGGTATAAAATGAGTTTTGTTATACTGATTTTCACCTTGCGGTAAAATGTACACATCATCATTTGATATCCAATTGTGAACGTATAAAAGTTACATCCGTCTTTTTCGGTAGAAATAAAACAATCTTTTTTCAGCGATAAGATCTTGCTGCAGTGATATATGTAAAATGCACTTTAAAGTTATCAGCACGATTCACACATGAAAAGACTAATTGGTATTGACAGTACATATAATTTTTGCGTGGTATATTCAGATTTGTTAATTATTAAAAAAAAAAAATAAAAATAATTAAAGAAACACAAGGCTCGATTGTTCGGATAACGTATCCGTGAAGGATTTACTTCAAGTAAAATAACAATAGCGAAATCATTCCACCAAATTCCGACTATGCTCATATAAATTAAATTATCAGTTAATAATTTAAGATTGAAGGGCTGATCTTATAGAAGCTAGAAAGGCAGTGCTCAATCTATCCAATGTATATACTAGTATTTGTTGTGCTAAATTGAAAAAAAAATTATTGATGGGCTGATTTGACATTGATATAAAATATATGAATATAAAGATGTTGAAAAAAAATATTACAACTAGACTGCATTTGTAGAATAAAATCTGTAAGAGTCTTTCATAGTTGTCCCGTGTGATTTTTTATAAGATGTTGCACAACATTTCATTTAAATTTTAGTCATATTAAATGAATTCAATTTATAAAGTTTAATTTCAGACATATTTCTGGATTGATAATGACCTGTATAAAAGGATGCGGTTACAGTGATAATTTTGTTACATTGCCTGTGGCCACTGTAACATAATATGACATCTGACCTTACTGTATACATTTTTAAATTTGGCTAGGTTTACATAAAGCATATTCTACAGGTAAAATAATTACAAGTTTTAATCAATGGAATAATAATTATAATATATTTGAATATGATTGTGTTAAATTGTAAATTTTATGTCTTCACTAGTATTTTTATTGAGTATTTTAATGCATTATAACATTTGCATTTGTTGGTACTGTATACAGGGTTATTTTCGCCCCGTGTTATTTCCGCCCATTCACACTTGCAAACAATTTTGCCCCGTTTTAAATTCGCCCAATCATAGTTTTGTTTAAGAAATCATACTGTATTATATGAGTTTGCCCCGTTTTAAATTCGCCCATATGATGAGAGGGCGAAAGGGGCGAAAATAAAACGGGTGCGAATATTTCCCTGTATACAGTATTTCAGTATATATACCATAACATTTAAAGCTCAGACTTGCATGAGTGCAATATACTATCTATGAAGCACAATTAAAAAATTTGACACAAAGAAATCGCTCATCTACATGTCAATTGTATTTGTTGAATTGTAGTTATTCAATAGTTTGGGCGCAATGTCTCAACGCAAATTATATTTACATTTTACTTACCTAAATAAACTAAATATATTACCAGAAAATTAAAGCTCCAAGGATGAGCCTAATTAATATAAATTAAGATATTTGTTATTTTAACTTCACTTGAGACTGCTGCTCTAAAAGTAAGAAGTAGCGGATACCTTTTATTCCAATCGTAAATTTATAGTTTTAATTCAAGAATAGCGTGTTCCTAGATGTAGGCTACATTTGTTAATAGGCTTAATTATTATTGGTAGAATTGTGAAATATTTATTCTAAATAAGATAAATTGAAACTTCATGTTTGAATTTGAATCATAATATGTACACAAATCAAAATTGAGAACGCACCACCTAAGAGAATTAACATTTTATCTCTAAAAAAAAATATTTATAATGTATTTGATATGTAAATATGTTACTTTAATGAAAAAAATGTATACTAATGTCCAACCTTAAACACAGCTACAATGGTAACTGAAGTGTGGCCAATTCTTGAAAAATAAATAAAATCATGTCTATTCCATTTTAGATGGAAAAAAATCATTTTTATGTGTGTGTTCTTTCATTTCTACTGATTAAATATTACAATATATCATTTGTATAGCGAATTAGTATTTTTTTCTTTACAAAAAGGTATGTGCATCTAGTATTATGTGCTAAGAATGACTATGCAAAACAGTAAAATTTCAAATGACGTAAAACATTCTAATTATGAGAGATTACACGTATAGTATTAATAATTATTGTAAAAAAAATATCAGCTGTTTATTAAACATGTTTGTTTACTTCCTATATTTGATATTGAATATTTTAGTGAAATATATATACAGGTATATTTTTCCTTTTTCTCATTTGTAAATAATTAAATCAAAAATACTTAAATTATCAAGAGGTCTTTAGAATACATCAGAATGTGATGACTTTTACAAAAGTTTCTATATCTAGACGTTTCTTTAATAATATATACATAAGAGTTGTTACCTTAAAAACTTTTAGTTTAGATTAAAGAAAGATTGAGTAAATATCAGAAACCATCTGATTGTTTTAGCCAATGTGGTATTGTGATTGTTAACACTTGTGCATTTCTTATCTACTTGTTTTTGCTTTTATACAAATTTTTGCTGGGTTTGTTTTAGGTCACAATGAATAAACCATCTGAGGCGTACACTATTCTTCGAGCCCGAAGAGTACTTCGAAGATGATTAAACCATTACAGCAATTGTTTTATTATATGATTCCCTTTTAAAATGATACAGCTTATTACTTGTTTGCATTTAAGTAAGTGCTAGCCAAATACAAGAGAGAAACAGAATTAAAGAGGCTGGGGATGGCAGCAATTTTCTGACTATTTCGATCTCCTTTAAAAGAAGAGCTCCATATGAATACAAAAATGGTCAAATTTCAAAACTATAATGTATGATTTTTTTTTCTTTGCCAAATGATAGTTGACAGCTTAAGATAGCCTACTGTATGGGGGGAAACTAACTCGCAGTGTTAATATTCGTTATATTCACGATGTCAATGAAACCGTGAATTCAAGAAACAGTGAATAAGTTCTCAATAAGTAGAGATAAGGGAGAAAACTTTTATAATATGCCAATTCCGGAAATTCACGAAACCGCGACAGTGTCAGAGAAGAGAAAAGTTTGAAAATTACAACCCGTGAAATTAAACCCCTATACAGTATCTAAATAAAGAGTTAAATCTGGTGGTTAATTTGTGTTAAATTTGTTGACCCCCCCCCCCCCCCCCCCCCCCCCCGCCTCCTTAAAATGTAAATAAACATTACAAGTCGTATCAATATAAATTTTTATTTATCTCTTTAAGAGGCCATAAAAATATTTTTATAGGATAGATACTGTAAGGAAGAAGTATTATCCGGGAAAACTGAGAGCCGATAAAAGTAAAAATTTCTGTTAGGAATTCCATTTATCCCCTCTAACCACTCTCACCCGAAAATATATATTGACGTTTGCTTTGTTCACATGATAGAAAGTTATAATCATTTATATAGATTTCCAAAACAATTTGTTTCAATTTTGAAAATTTCAAGATCTATTTTTAGATCAATATAAGGAAAACAAATCCTTATATTCACCTGGATCGTCACGTGCAGGTAAATATTATTTCTTTCACAAAGTTGGATCCCAATCAGAAAGATAGGAATATAAAATTAATTTTTAGAGGAAGACTTCCGTATGATTGTGATTTACCACAAAGAGTGATAACCAAGTCAATGTCAGTTTAAATATTGCAAATGTTTGATCTTAATCGCTTTGGAGCAAGTGCTCAATTACATTTTTGTAAGATAAATAAAACTATTATATTCTAAAATACCCTCAAACGATGAGTCATCGTATTATAAATGTAAGATGTATTAAATTTATGTAATATGTCGAAGTATTGTGTGTATATACATTCCTCTCTTTTTGACCTCAGAGTTTTCATAATTGAAATTATCACTTATATATTTTTAGACGATAAAACTCATGTCATAAAAAAGGAAATGGCTTATTACAGTTATTATTAAGTTTACATCCTTAATACAAGTATAACGTGTTCTTAATTTAAAAGTAGTTCTGTTGATGTGCTCTTCTAATATTTTTCCATATTAAAATATTAAAGTCAACAAATTGAATAGTTCTTAATTAAATAAGGTCTCATCTCAGCTAATTCATCCCTCATTCCATAGTCAATACAAATTGTAAACATCCCATGTCAGTCACACTACCCGGAAGTACTGGTTATTATGTTTCATCCAATATGTACTACACTGTAATACCTTGTATACATAATACATAAAAAAAGAAACACAAACTCAATCTACGCACCAGTGGCACTTAAACAATTGTACATGTAGTACTAAATGTAGGTAAAGTTTGTTTTAAAACCAATTGTATCATGAAGTACACAATTTGTGTTAGTTTTAATGTAAAAAAAGAGAATGTATCAAATTAAAGATAGCAATTTTACAGCAAAACCGCAACTGCCTTACGTAGATCTATTTCCTTTTAATAACACAGAACATAATTTTGTATTTATTCTGAATTTGATCGGTTACATTTACTCTTGTTATTCAGTATAACTTTATGAACGTGAGTTTCATGTTTCCTATACATATCCTTAATTCGTAAGATATACTGACGAGTTCGTAAAGGGATACAATTATGCAGAATTACCAAATCACTTATTTCCCTCTAATTACTTCTAATATGTTAATTGATAGTATTATTTTACACTAATACTTCACAATTTAGGACTACTGCAAGCAAGATATACCATGAGTAATTCCGATTGTAAGTTTCTGTTTTAATATGCATAATTTTGGTATACAAAAATGATTCTAAAATACCTTATATGATTTTGTTGAAAAATATTTGAATTAAATCGAAGACAATTTAAGTTATTCTTTATTCGTATAAGTTTTCTATACCGGTATCATACAGCTATTCATGCTTATTATGAAATAAATTTTGGAAAAGTAAAAAAAAAAATATTTGTGCATAATTTCTCTGAAACAGTTGTCGGACACATTGATGTATGGAAAATATAGTGTTTACTTTGACAAATTACGTTTGTCTGATTAAATTCTTATGACGTAAGTCTGATTAAATACCTTTCCTTTTAAAGAAATTTATGAGAAAAATCCATAAACTTTTTATGAAGACATTAAAATATTTTTTTGTTAAAGTTTTATCATATTCCAACCCATATTCTCATCCTGAGAAAACTATTAAAATTATTCTTTAGCTCTCTCTTATTTTTTTTTTACATTTATGACTGAATTATTTTTACTATAGTAAGGTACTAAAATTTAAAATGAATGGTTTTTCCTCAAAACTCTACGGTATAAATGAACTAACTATGAAATAACGTGATCGCTTATGACTAAACAAGCAATTTATGGTCACGTGAATATAACATGTACTTTTTAACTTATATGATAATGTGGGGGTCTTAATAAATTGATCAATTGCAAGGGCATACCCTCAATGGATCATAGTAAGCTTTTAAAATTCAACTCTAGAAATATTAATTTATCTGAAAAGTGCTACAATCCTGAAGAAATCTTGAAAATAATTCAGTTATATCAATATTTCATGCAGTTGAGAAGCAAAAAATACAGATTTTGGTCATACAAATATAATTTTAACAACGGAATTGCAGAATTTAGATAGGATCGCAGCACTTTTCAGAAATTGCAGTACTTATTGAAAATATTTATAAGCTAAACTTGGAATTTTAACTTGTTTTTGCCCTTGCACTAGTGATATTTATAGATAACATCAATACTGCAATACTGCTTGTGCTAAAATCACAAGTCTAATCGTCCTCAGTATGTAGTTATTAACCATAATTACAATAATCTGATATAAATAATGTATTAAAAATAATTGCCATCCCGATTATGAATACATTTTTATTATAAAATATTGTCGATATTTCCATTGTGCACCCTAACTGCACTGCGCACGAGTGGATAAGCGTTTTATTATACTGATGTTTATTATAATTTCTGAGTATAGTATTTTTGTAGGTGTTTAATCCAGATGATATTACAATGCTACTGACGTTATCATTATGACATCATCAGTCTATGAAGATTTATCGCTAAAAATAAAAAATTGCATGAAAATTTTCCGAGGGGTTGTTAGCAAAAATTATACGCCTGGGTATACCTTTCCATGCGTTAAATTTTTCAGACTATGAAAAATAGTTATTTTATCTTCTTAACGCTATAAAGTGAACATTTAAACAGAATTATAATTAAACAAAATATAAATTGCGCTTTCTTTGATATAGCTTCATTTTAGCTTTTTGAAGTAAGTTTAATTACATCTTGCTAAAAATAAATTACCAGAAAACAAATCGCTAAATTTGCGTCTCGCTAGAATTTCCACTTTTACAGTATATAAAATACCAGTGTTTTTACTCCTACACATGTATCTGATTTCATAATGATGTATGATAAATATTAATAATTTCTAGAGTTGTTTAACATTATGATAATGTATTCATGTTTTTTCTCTTCAAGTATGAAAACATTCAATAAATATCATGAAATGAAATACCGATCCGGGAACTCCTTTCACTCCCTATGAGGTATCTACAAAGGGCTTCTGCGATTGTGTTGCAACAAAACATGTTGTAAATGTCACTGACAATAGATAAATTTACTTTATAAGAATAAATGTATAATACATGTAACATAAAATTTAAACTTGTATTACATATTTTTTTTAAATTTACATGAATGCAAAGATATAGGCATTGAAAAGCAAAAGAACACGGAGAACCCCAAAACATGTTTATGTTATTGACAATAAATATATCAGCTTTTAAAAAAAACGTAAATAAGAAGAATACAATAAAAGTTGAAATTGTACGACATACTAGGTTTGATAGATAGGTTTGCGAGCGCGTTATTTCTATGAAACAGTTTAAACCCTCTACAAAAAAAAATCTAATAGATATAAAAAGATTTGTTTTTTTCACATGATCCTTGAAAATATACAGCTATTAATATTAAAATGATGGAACATGCTGCACAGACCATGCTTCTTTCTCGCACGTTAATATTACGTAAGCTTTTTTTAAAATTAAATAGTTGCACAGTTGTAGACAAAAAAATTTGTGACATTTTATCTGTTGCTACAGTACTCAAGTGGTGAAAATTAAATTGGTGTGTACCGGTACATGGTTGTTTTATAACCGTTTATATATAATCAATGCGTAAAAACAAAGCCAAGAATGGGAACACTTCGTTGAACATTATGGCGCACTGAGCTACTGAAAATTGCTTACGCATACACATGATAAAAGTATTTAGATGGTAGTAGCTTTATAAGAAAGGAAGGATTAACATTTTTAATGATCAGCTTCTGCGATATCTAAGTATATCTCCTATCGCATGTACATGTAAGTTGCACCTTTGGATTTTTGCACTATTTCCACGCCTGATCGCTTAACACTTTACAAATTTCAAAATTGTTATGCAAAATAAATTGAATCCTCGAGTCATAGAAACATTACGTTACTATTTCCCCGCAAGCACTTTCTAGCAGGGTACAAGTTTCTCTAAAGTTTAGCGTGAATAATATCATGACGTAATATTTTGAGATTAAGCAAGTATGAAATAGTTGGAATTTTGTAATAGATTGAAGATTTAATGAACTTTTTAAAGTGCGTTAAAACGCGTGATTGAAGGGAAACGGTAAATGCGTGATTTTGCGTCAGAAATAGGAAATGGTATATGCGTTAAAATGCGTGACTGCGGGGAAAAGGGTTAAGGAAGCTCTAAACACCAAGAGAAGCTGTTTTTAGACTTGGAGAAAAATATATAAAAAGATATGCACATTGAGACTTTTTCATTCATTAAGAACATAGGGTACGAGCCTAATTTCTGCAGGCAAAATGTGCAAAGACAATGGACTATTTGTTAGGAGAAATCACCGTTGTATTCTTACAATAGGAAAATTAATGAAAATAATTAATTAAATTTCTTACTCTTGGTCTTATATCATGCTAAAAATATTTTAATCTATTATACATTATGTAATTAACGGTAAATAATGATTTCTTTAACTTTACATCAAAGGCAGATCACTCTAACTGCATAAAACTATCCAATAATTAGAGCTCTTTAGTGTGCAGTGTTTAGAGCGTCCTTAACAGCAAATACATTTATTTTAAGATCTCACTAATATCAAAAACAACACAAAAGGTACTAAAAAAGTAATATGCCTTGATATATGTAACTATCTTATAAGTAGAAAACAGACGTGAAAAGTTTGAAGAAATGAATGATAATTAGAACCAAAAAAAAAAAAAACGGGTTTGAACTCCGGTAGCCATATCACTTAACGTCAAGTGATTGCTTTGTGAATCCTGTGACCACATAGATGAAACCGCTGTAAATTTTCAAAATTTTAGTTAATGGACTTGATTTTTTACATACTAATAAACAAATGATAGGATTTTAATTAGACATAGGTCATACAGTATACAAAGGTTTTTTTTGTAAATCGTTGTGCCCGGGAACTTTTCTAACAACCCTTGTATTTATTAAATTTTCATGTAGGTGAGGAAATAGGCATTGAATAAAAGAAGAACATGGAGATCCAAGAAACATGTATGTAAATGATAATAAATAGATTAACTTAAAAAATATGAATATATGAATACATGGACCATAAAAGTTGTATGATATATATCTTATATTTACATCTAAATGAAGAGCTAGGCATTCAAAAGAATAACATGTAGAACCTTTATTGTATATTATTGAAAATTTGTTTACGGTGTGACCGTAGGGGCGATTGCAGTAATAACAGCGAAATCACACTTGCATGCAGTATTTATGGCTAATTCAAATATCGAGTCGCACGAGACATCTCGACTACCTGTGACGTCACATGGCGTAACGGAGCTATTCGGAGCTTACGGAGACAGCCGAGCGTCTAGATGAAAAAATAGATCAAGTACAATTTTTGACAAATGACATTGAAAAGTGTTTTCTTGTTGCTTTTAAGATTTCAACAAACAGAAAACCTTTTATTTTTATGTTATTTATCGATTTGCCATTATCGCATGAAATCCTTGTACCAAAGGAATTCTCAGAAAGTTTCACAAAATAATTGCTTGACGTATGTACGGATTTTATTTCGAATGTCTTCTGTTCTATTCTATTCTTCTGTTCTATTGAGCTCGCTACGCTCGCTATAAAATATCAATAGATAAAATTGTAAAACATATTTATATTATTTACATGTAGTTGAAGAGCTAGATGTTAAAGAGAAGAAGAACTCGGAAAATCCCTCAAAATGTTGTATGTTATTGACCTATAGCAAAGGCATAAATTAGCAATATAATATGGAAGCATCCTCAGGAAGTGGACATTCATGTTTTTTCAAATCATCACCCCTTGGGGTAGGGCAGGGCCATAACATTGAATCCAAGTTTTACATAGAAGCACGCAGAAAAAAATCTTTAAAATTCTTCTTTTCAGGAATAGCAAAGCCATGTTTAGTCCTATTCATAGTGTAGATTCAATTTTGTTCAAGTCCTGGCCTCTGGGGGTAGGGTGGGGCCACAATGTAAGTTCAAATGTAAAGGGCAATAAATCCACAGGTAGTCAAATTAATTAATTAAATTTAATATAATAATTAAAGATTAATTATAAATAGAATTATTTAAGGAATCACTGTCTAGTTAGTATAGTATGCCAGACATCAACGATAGTGGGAAACACGTGATAATTTGCATAACGGACAAAGCCCGTTAAGCAACATTATCCCATGTTTCCCACTATTGTTGATGTCCCTGGAAGAGTAGGCCAGGGCATTAACAATAGTCTGAAACATCGGATAATTTGCATAATAAGCCTGTTCTGCTAAAATTATCCCATGTTTCTCACTATTGTTGATGTCCCTGGCATACTCTCCTAACTAGACAGTGATTCCTTATATTTCCGTTTCATTGTGCAATAAAATTGTAGACTTAGACATTAAAAATATAGACTAATAGATTTAAATTACCAGAGGACTTCCATGCCAAATTCAATAGTCCTCGAACACTGACGTCAAACACAAAGACAGCTGCACGAGATTTACATGCATATTTGGCCTCTTTAGCGTCAGACACAGAGACAGATCCGCACAAGATTTGCATGTGTTTAAGGCCTTCTTAGCTGCTGACCTATCAAACTGCCTAATTTACATTCCGGCGGAATAATCAAGAAATAAACTCCCAAAACTTTCAAACAATTATCACAGAGAAAAATATTAGAAATGGAAATATATATAATTTAACGTCCCTCTCGAGAATTTTCCACTCATATGGAGACGTCACTTTATATCATTGAAGGGTTTCAAATTTTGACCTTTACTCGGCACGTAGGGCCAGTGAGCAGTGATGGTTCTATATAATGCCAGTGCCTACCGTGACACGGGACCTACGTTTGTAAGGTCATATCCCAAAGACCCGTGACTTTCACTTCTGATGCCGGGTGCTTGGCTTAGGAACAGTCACTACCTATCTATACGTAGTAGGTTTGACGCAGCATCTGGAACGAGAATCGAACCTCGACCACCCGATCACGAAGCGAACACTCCACCACTAGGTCACTGTTAACGGTTTCTTGGCGAAGAATAGAGCATGTTATTGACAAATAATATATTAATAAGAAGTATATATAAAATACAATTTTATATTTCTATATATATATATATATATATATATATATATATATATATATATATATATATATATATATATATATATATATATATATATATATATATATATATATATATATCCTGATTTTTTTAACGTCGATTTTATTTTGCAAATTCGGGTCAAAATGCTTTGATTAATTTTTACGTTTTAAAATTTTCCAAATGACCACTGCTTTGTTTACATTTTATAATTGGTGATTTATTTTTTAGAAAATTATTTGTGCGAATGTAATCAACTTGCAAAGAACTTTATTCGGTAATAACCAATATTTGACCCTCAAAATCAAACTTTGATGGAGATATATTTAATTAAGTTCTTAAACATGGTAGTATATGCTGACTTCAAAGCACTGAATATTTTGATAAGTAATGACACCATATGTAGGTAATGACGTCACAAACATGACGTAGATTTCAGTTTTTTGTAAATTTTACAGAAAAATATACATATTTCGTCGATATTTTGAGTAAAAGTCACCGAGCGCATGTGTGTTCAGGATCAATATTTTGATATAACGTGTAGAATGATAATATCAATGATATATGTCAATATTGTTCCTGAACAAACTTGCCCTCTATAAATCTTAAAGCTAAAATTGTTGAAATTTTGCCAATTTTGTCCTCTTTCTGAAAAAAGATATAAAATCAGACTAGTTTGTGACGTCATAAAAACAAAAATTGTGAATACACTGCTTTGACACTATAAAATTTTCTGTTAATTTATATTTTTCATACAATTTATTGAATTCAGCACATTTCAGGACGTTTTCATAA
>NW_026941465.1:0-13225 GCF_032062105.1 Saccostrea cuccullata
TCTCTGGTGGCCCCCAGTGAGCTTACTCTTTTTCGAACTCCAGAGAAACGATCTTTTACATGCCAAGGGGGTTGCCATCCTCGACACGGGGCACCATGTTACTTGAATGTTGAAAATACCAAAATTCCGAAGACAGACTGAAACATATAGCAAATAACGCTGGAATAGAACATGTTAGAGGATAATACTAAGTTCTTATAAGTGCTCAAAAGCTAGAAATCGGACAAGGATTTCTTCAGTTATATTTGATGGTGTGCCGAGGGATGTTGAGGTAGAAGTGCGAGTTGATAATGACAGGTTTTGGGAGTGATTTTAGGTGGACGAGGGCTCAAAGGCTTTGAAACACAATTACGGTCAAATTTGGAAACTCTTAAGTCAAGTTTGTTTTAACGATTTCCAGAAAAAATGAATCTTTTCAAGTATTTTTTGTGCATATTTAATGGACTAATCAATATACTACACGTACTATGTATATTAAAAACAAACTGTAATTTATTTTCTGCAAAACTAACAAGAATTAAGCAGTTTCTATGAAATTCGAGTGTATCAGACGTCATTTTGAATCGCCATTTTGAGTTAATTAACACATTTCAAATTTAAACGACTAAATTTTCATTTTAATGTGATCAAATTAGTGTTCTGCTTGCATTTTACATAGTTGTACTACGCTCAGCAAGATATTCACAAATCCTTTCTCCTATGTAAACGGCATTAAGAATTAAATAATTTGAAGAATAAGATGAATATCCGCCATTTTGAATCGCCATTTTGACTTTTAACTGACAGCTGCGCCATCATTCAGTCGTAGAATAGTGAGAGGTGGAGGGAAAAATACAAATCTGCAGTGTATGGAAATTTGCCAATGTAAAATCCTAAGCAAAGCGGAATATAGAAACAATAGACAAAAAATCAGAGAAAATTCGAATTAAGTGTAGAAACGACTAAATTTTCTGAGTTTAACTTATAATGTTAGCATTCTATTATTATTTTTATACTTGTATTACACTCAGTGAGATATTCACACATTATTTCTCCTTTTTGAACGATAATAAGAGAAAATTAGAAAAATTGGATGTCCGCCATTTTGAATCGCCATTTTGACCTATTTAACGCCATTTTCATGAAGGCCAGCATATTTTTTCGGATTTAGCATACTCAAAATAGGTGAAAAAACTATGCTGGACCAAATAATAATTATTTGCCGTTAGAAGTATTTTTTTCTATAAATCGGACCAGACTATTAAAGATACAAACAGTAATGACACTTTAAGTTACTTAAATACTTGACAAGTGCTCCGTTTATTCACATTGCCGAGGGGGTTAGATCACTATTTAGTTTTTGAACTTAATTTTTAGGTATTTTTTAATCATGATTCAATTTTATCAAAAATATTACATGTTTCATAACTTTCAATTTCCTCCTGTAGCTATCGGTGAATTGGAATTAATTTAATTTTATGTGCTGAAATTAAATTTCATCTCATTAAAGTAGGTAGGCGTTGGAGGTGTTATGATGTTAACGTAATAAAAAGGCAGAGGGCGGACATGTCTAGTAAACTATTTTACGACGTAGTGAAATTGGAAGTCATTAGTCCGTCGAACCAGTGCTCACAAATATTTATTCCGAACCCTCTAGCATACATGTTTAACCCCCCCCCCCTACACACACGTTACATGAAAAAGTATCTAGTACACCGGTACTTGAATATGAATTTTATAAAAATGTGCAAGTTTTGTGAATGATGCAAATTTCTTTGTCCATTTGATCAATTTATACCCATAATCATTATTTATTTGATTCATGTTTCATTAACATCTTTCCTTTTCATAAGAGTAAGATTATTCGCTAACTGTAGGTGCCCATTATCTTCCGTGTTGAGTAACCATTCATCTCTCTCTCTTTCTCTCCCTCTCTCTCTCTCTCTCTCTCTCTCTCCAAAAAATCAATATCGACCCAGGCAAAGTTTAAAATATATTTAAACTCCGGCTGTTTTTTTTTACTGTCATAATATTCTGCATATAAATTGTGTTTGATTTTTAATTATTCTTAATTACTGATAAAAAGTTGAGGAAATATACTATGAACTATTTTTTACTTGATTTGATAATCAAATGTCAAATTACTCTCAATTGTCCCACACACACACTAACACGACTTAACAACAAATATTAGGAACCAGTAATTTTTACAAAACTTTGGATGTAATGTATCCCTTTTCATATTTATTTTTGCTTACATCTTTAAACAATTTGTGCCTTTCCCCGGTTGGTTTTTACATCAATCTTCTTTTTTCATTAATCGTTATTTTTTTCTTACGTCGGTATATTAAAAAAAACATTTATTTAATCTAAGAAGAGGTTGAAGGTTTGTAGATTGCATATTACGTATGTGTTGGTGTTGAATTTCTCAAATTCAGACTGTCTTGAAGAAGAGTCTACCTGTCGCCGTAATGTTGCGTAACTAACTTCCAGTGAAATCCGGCGAGTGGTCTTCTGTATAATGCTGCAGTGACACCTATTGTCTTCTTTACCCGCTACCGTACACACTCGGATCGCCTCAGGCGATTTCTTTTACACACAGGTGCTTCACCAAGTTTCCGATTGTATGTTGAATGATTATGTAATTCGGCTGGATACCAGCTAAACGACTTGAATAATTTTTGACGAATAAAAAGCACAGTGTTACTGTAAAATCATGATACTGGTTTCGATACCGAACAAAGCTATGAAACGTCGATTTATTAAGTTAATTTATAATGTGTACTTTAATTAAATTTATTAATTTTTTTTACCTAAACAGATAAAAATGAGTACAAACTAAACACGACAGTATTAATTGTGTGTTCTACTTAAGTAAAATAAATAAGTACATGTTCATCGTTCTACATTTAGTTCGCACGAGCCCCCCCCCCCCCCCCCCCCCCCCCCCCCCCCCCCCCCCAAATTAATTTGAAAAGAAACTAGATCCATGTGAACGTCTACCGACACTCTAATTGGAAAGAACATTGATATTAATTTCTATCAAAGTTTTGTTTCAGGAGTATGCATTAGACAAATGATGATAATATAAAATGTCATAGTTTTACATATATTTGAATTAAAATAACACTTTCAGGTGGGGTTCCAGAAAATCCAGATTCGAGAATCAGCTAAAAGATGTACATTATTTCAAAAGAATAATGCGGACAGTAACTAAATCAATGAATGTCAAAGGATCAATGATCAATCCAGGCACCCCTCCCCCTGCCCAATAAATAAAAAAAATATTTAAATCCCCCGTCTGTCGTTTAATTGTCCAGTGGTTTCTTCTTGCAAATGCTTGGATTCGGGTATGTTTGACTGCACAAAAACAAATGTGGGCGCCCTCCACATAATCAAAAATTTTACATAATATGAAAACTTTAACAAACGCCTTTCCTCTAAAGAGGGGACCCACGGCCTCACCGCGCGCTATGAGTTTATTAAAATTATTCAAACTAATTTAAATAAATCAAATTAAAATTGAATAAAACACATCTAGCCTAACAGTTTAATTCTTTAAATTAATATTAAAGAAAGTCAGGGAGTTAATGTTAATTTTAAAAAAAATAATATAAAATGCATGTCATGTAATAACATTGTTTTATTATAAAAAGGAAAAGACCTCTGTAAAATTTCATATCTCACTACTAAACGAAGATTTTTATTTTTTTTTTTAATTGCTTATCTTTTTGAAGGTTTTGATATTTTATCCCTTCTCTTGAAAATATTTTTTTACAAATCAATTTTCTATAAATCGATCAAATAAGCTTCTTTTTTTTCAAAGACATCACCTGGACATAGTTAAAAATTATATGAAAAAACAAATAAATAAAATAATAATCTATGTTAAAATAAAAAAAAATTGATTCAATCAATTCCACACCACTGCAGCCTCCCGGTGAGCAAGAACAATAGGGACAGTAATTATCAGTAAATGTCAGCACTTGTCTAAGTTTTTCAGCAGGGACAGTAAACGGGTCAGTAATTGTCTAAGTTTTTCAGCACCGACTAAGATTGTCAGCACTTTTCTAAGTTTATCAGTACCGACAGTAAAAAGGTCAGTAATTGTCTAAGTTTTACAGTAACGACAGCACATTGTCAGTAATTTTCTAAGTTTGTCAGTAAAAAATGGGAATGTCAGTACGTTTCTGACTTAGTAGTGAGTGTGGGTGAAGTTTTTAGATTCTACAGTAGGGAGAATTGCTCGACAGAAATACAGACATCTTTTCCATGATGATGTTATGGATGATTGGACACCAATATTTGACTGTCAGCGATCTTTTGTTTTCAATTCAACTACATATCAAAGAATACAGTTTCCTTTAAGACCAGCTGCTGGTAAGACAATCCATAAGGCCCAGGGCTGCACTGTTGATGAAATTGTAGTAGATTTGTCTCAGACAAGGACGAGGAAAACACCACACATTCATTATGTAGCTCTAAGTAGAGTTAGGTCTGTTGACAAGTTGCATATTCTGAATTTCAATGAGCAAGCATTAACTGTTGATGAAAAAGTTGTAGAAGAAATGGAAAGAATGAGGAAGGAAGCACCTCTGAAACTGTGTTATATTCCATTGTACAAAACGGAGCAGAACGAACTAAAAATTATGTTTCATAATGCAAGATCTCTTCACAAACATTTTGATGAAATTAAAAATGAACCCAATGTTGCAGCATCAGATGTTATTGGTTTTTCAGAAACAAGATTAACCATCAATGATGAACAGAATTTTATGATGGAAGGTTACTTGGCTTTGTTTAATCATGAAAAGAGAAGTGACAGCAATCGTCCTCATCATGGAACAGCATTATACGTTAAACAAGACCATTTGATGTCATGTACATGTATCTCAAAATTCAGCAACACTTTGCTTGAATTCATCATAGCTTTAATAAATTTCAGAGACCTTGGAGAAGTGCAGATAGTTGTTTTATACAAGTTCCCAGCATGTTCTTTTAAAGAATTTGAACGTGAAGTTATGTTGCACTTAAAACCTTTTGTAGACACAGAGAAAAAATTGATAATTCTTGGAGATTTCAATTTTGATTTGTTTACAGGTCACATAGAATTTCTGAATTTTATGAAGTTGAATTTAAAATGCACACAGTTGGTAAAAAAGGTAACTCATGATTCAGGTTCACAACTTGATTTGATTTTCGCAAACTTCCCTCATTGTGAAACTGATGTGATTGAGGCATATTGGTCAGACCATAAAATGGTTTACTGTACATATACTTTATAAATCTGATATAAGGGACGCATGAATACTTATTTGGGGGAGATACGTCTTCTTGTCCCCTCTCCCACCTACCAATGTGTCAGTGTCACTAAGTGACATTTGGTACATTGATTACTGTATACAGGGTTATATTCGCCCTGGCTATTTTTTTTTTTCACCCTTTCAC
Organism: Saccostrea cuccullata; assembly: GCF_032062105.1. NCBI lineage: Eukaryota > Metazoa > Mollusca > Bivalvia > Ostreida > Ostreidae > Saccostrea > Saccostrea cuccullata. The sequence continues at coordinate 5,428 of NW_026941465.1, forward strand.
ACAATTTTGCAACGTTTTGAATTTTCCCCAGTCACAGTTTTATTGAAGAAATCACACTGTGTTCTTTTAATTTACCCTGTTTTAACATTGTTTACCTCTAAGATGGATGACAGTGGGAAAAACAAAATGGGGTGAATATTTCCCTGTATACAGTATCTTATAGGCACCAATTACTTGATGTAAATCTTGTTTTTTTTAGGCATATGTATACTTTATACTTTTTTATATACATGCATGGGATAGCCTAGATAATTTGCCTTATTAATGATCACAAATCAATTGGACTAAACAGCAATCCTTCATTATGACTTTTTATTGTGGATTAATTTTCAACACACAATTAATAAATGTACAAAATAATTGTATGTTGCATATTAAGGAGAATTCATGTACCATCAATGACAATTATTCATGTCAAGAAAACGATGATCATTGTATTATGTGTTAATTTATTTAATTATGTATATACTGTATTGATCGATGTGTGAGTTAGTTTTACCCTTACTGTTTAGATTCTTTAATGAATATCACGAACTTGGTATTTTGAATATAGAGGAAAATTTTAAGATTACATAAATTGTTTACAAAGTTTAATTTAAAGAAATTAATGAGTTCTGCTAAATATAATGATTAGAGTTGTACTAGAAATATATATTATACACTTGCATCAAGTAATTGGTATCTTTGATATATGTTTAATACTGTATTCTATAGTTTTATGAAGTAAATTCCCCGAATATCATCTGTTCATGAAAAAATTGCTGTATAGAATTAAATATTGTAAGTTTATTAATGTTTAAGTACTGTGTCTAAATTGTGTCATTTATTCCCTGCAGAACAATACATGGAGTACATGAGAGTATAAACTTTTACAGTGCACATGAATTAATATATTTTTTCAGAGCAAATGTAATAACAATTGCAGTGCATGTCAATATTCTTATCATACATGTAATTCAAGTCTTTATGTAATTACTTTATAATCAACCCCATGCAGTATTGTAGATATCACAATTGCTGAGGTTTTAAACAGGCTGGGTGGTCAACAAAATAACTGAATAGATGCACCTGAAAATGAAATACTTGCAAATGTTCACATACTATATTTAAAGCCATTATCTATAATTTTATACAAAGCTTTCAGAAATTAGTTTAATGCTCATGACCATCCAGCATACTTATTTATTTTTATTTTATTTAGACTTGTAGCTGAATTAGAATTTGATACATTTTGAAAGCACAGCTCAGTTAGAGATTTTATATATATCAGGCAAAAAAAATTAATTTCTTGGTTCTCAGGCCCTCCCTCATCTCTTCCAAGGGTGCCTCATTGGCCCTTTTTATTGCTAAATCAATAAAATAAAAACACCAAATCACCTCCCTCATCATTTTTTGAGATTTTGTACAATGTAAAAAGCTGCCTCATCATGTTTTGGGGGCAATAAAAAAGAAAAAAAAATGCCTCCCTCCCTCATCATATTTCTTGAAAAAAGGCCTGAGAAGCAAGTAATCAACTTTGCATGGCCTCATTTGTATCATTTTGTTTTTAAATAATGTTCATGGTATATATCAAACTTTGTGTTGAAAGATTTTGACTTGATTATTTATCTTTTTGATTTTGACTTAAAATGTTAAGTTTATTGTATTTTCAGAAATTGCTTTAAACATTTACTTTTACTAGCTTTAGTTACTTGTGTAGAAAAGGGAAGCAACCTGCATAATCAGAGAGAAACTGACGACTCATTATAAGTTACTAGTATATTGCTGATTTCAGCTAACTCCATATTAAGTGATATTCAATTTTCTCCAGCATTGAGATATTTAATATGTGACCACCATTATATTATAATCTAATGAGAATCGACTATATATTAAACACTTATACCCAGGTAAGTATGAAAAGAGGGGGTCAATGGCCAGCCCGTAAAGGGAGGTAAACCTGCCTCTTTATAACATTACAATTTTTCCTATAAAAGAGAGGAAAAGGTGGATCACTATAATTTCTCATGACTGGTCTTTAAATTCAAAATTATTGATTTCAAAAACAATCTTAATCATTCCATTTTGGATTATTACCATCAAGTTTACTTAATCTGATTCCTGCAGGTACTCTTACACTAATTAAATGTTACTTATGAAAAATTCTTTTAATATAGTAGTTGATATTCAAAGTCAGAGTCTGTTGATCATCATATAATTATTCACTTCAGTTGCAATCTTTCCAATTTTCGCTTTCGTTATTTATAGGAAAGATTTACTATTAAGTGAGTGTATTTCGTATCTTTCAAATGATTACTTTGATGTATTCAACTTTCCTCTACACAAATGTTTGATATGTTTACAAAGCATCTATGTTTAGATGTAATGTTATTGTCAAGAAGTTTTGCATTTCTGTCACAAAATTGTTGCTATATAATGCATATTTGATACTTTGTGCATATATGTCTGTTGAAGTCTTAGAAAATTTAGATAGTTCATTGTAGTAATGCTTCTTAGTTTTTATTATATTATCTACTAATTGTCTGATAAATTTTCAACAAATTTGTTCAGTTTTGTAAAGAAATAAAAGTAAAATCTTATTCACATTTTCTGTTTTTATTATAAGTATCATAACTAATGTTACACCCCCTTAAAGGAGAGATATGTTATTGTTCAATAAAAGCATATTACACTTCAGAGTTGATAGTACAAATGCTATATTCTGCAGAAATACTGAGATTGACCTCTTTTTGACTAAATTGTTAATGAGATAGGCATTAAGCACTGGTTGAAAAGAAAACCATTCTTAGCAATTTCATGCTTAGATCAAGCCCAATTACTGTAAATAAATAGAAAGAGGAAGTCCATACTCTAACATTACACGCACAATTCTTGCAAGTAAGTCTTCACTCAGGTGAGCGATGTGGCCCCTGGGCCTCTTGTTATTAATATAATAGTGTTCGGTTAAAATTACCGGGACTGTTTTTATGGTGTGTCATTAGAGCAATTGTAGTCAATGGTGACTTGAGTTTTTCTTTTTGTATAGATAGCCTGTGACTTAAAAATTTTATTTAATTTAAAGGTTCCTGATGTAATCCTATTATAATCTAGCTATGTGTGTGTTGGTGACGACCTTAACCAGACCGGGATACCCAATGGGAGCCAGTTGGCGGGAGTCCGTCGTGAAACGGGCCGTGTCTGCGTGGACGTGGTTCTGAGCCAACGATATTGAGGTTATAAGAGACTTTAAGTTCTATTTATTGTAAATAATTTCTGTAAAAATATGTTGTGAATATTGTTTTTATTGATTTTATATATAGAAAAAAAATGTACATAGAAAAAAAATCTTGTTGTGTCTGACTGGACAGAGCACGACGACTGTCGTGACACTGTAATTAATTGATAATACGTACATTGTAGTTGACTGGGTCTTATATAAAAATGAAGAGTTAAAAGCCAAAGCACAGGCAATTTGATAAAATACAGAATTCAAACAATATATCTACACCTGTTTGAACACAAATATGGTTACTATAATTGTAATAGTTAATCTAATATCAAATATATTTCACAAATACAATATGCAAACTGAACAGTATGACGTGGCAATTTAATTTAACTGAAATGCATTCTTAGTTATTTATTTATCGTAATGTAATCGTATGAAATTTCCGAGTTATGTATGCAATAAACAGCTATAACCGTTACATTGAAATTTGTGTTTAACCGTTTTAGACTGTGCGTTAAACAAAAATAAATGTTTTCAGAACAGTAAAACAAGCAAATGAATCAGTCCTTAGTTGCAACGTTTTCCATTCCAAAGAGAATAATTGTCAAAAAATGTACATGTATGTAATAGCATGCTTCATTAAGATAAATGATATAAAGTTCCTTGCTTTATAACTACTGGCATATTGCCAAATCTTACTTGGAATATTTGTTGGTGTTTTAAACAGGAAAAATTAAAGTATCAGTTCAATTTCCGCTGTATTTACAAAATGTATTATTCCTCGTCAATTTTTTATTAATATCATTGTGAAAAAAGTCCTGTTGCGTTCAATGCCGCCTCAAATTAAGAAAAAAATGAGGTAGTATTTTTTATATCAGTTACAGTTAATCAGTCATTCTAAAATGCCCGTCCTTATACATTAGCTTTATCACTGTATTCAAGATATATTAAATTTCCCTCTACATTTTTCAAACTTTTCATACAAATTTAAGTTGCATAATTCAAAACTGTTAAAATTTCCCGTTTCATTAAACCAATCGATATTTTTCAAAAGAGTTGAAATTCCCGATGTACCTTTAAATTCATAATGATATACAACACGTGAGATACAAATTGTAAACTGCTTTGTTATTTCGATTCATAACTTTTATACCGGCATGGGCAGTCAGGATATCAAACATCTCATATAAGTTAAAAAGTACATGGAAATGAGATCTTTATATTTTGAAACTGTTTTAAACAGCTGGAGTTTATGAGATTTTTTTTAGGAACAATTCCTTTCCCTGCAATGGAATTAATTCACACTTCTGTCTTGTATGCAATTCTTCTTAAAGTCAGTTTAAACATCAATTTTTTCAGCGTAAATATTGTTATTCAAATTTTAATATTAATGAATGAATTTGTTTTTTTCTTGCTAAACCTTCTTCTCGAGAATTTTCACTCAGTTCTGACACTTCCAGATGCAGGTGGGAGGCTGCAAATACATGTCCCTATGCTCGGCAGTCAAGGTCATTAAATAGTCAGGATCTTTTTCGTGCCAGCACCTACTGCGACATGGGACCTCGGTTTATACATTCTCTTAAGGTCCCCACGTTCCTTAACGTTCCTTCAATTCGAACATGGCTGTGACGAAAGAATCAACTCCTTAATCCGAGATTCTAGAGTAGACGCTAAACCGACTGCGTCACGCAGGCAACTGAATTATTGCCCCCCCCCCCCGCGCTTCCGCAAAAGCGAGGGGACATTAAATCTCATTCGTCTGACCGTCTGACCGTCAGTCTGTCTAGCTGTCCATCCGTCACAAAAACTTAAATCTTGACTTAACTTTTGAGCGGTAAAGGCGAGGGCTTTCGTATTTCACATATGTAATACTTGAAATAAGTCCTTTCAATTAATACCAAGATCTTTCACACTTTGACCTTACACCGGGAGTTTTAACTACTTTTTAAAAACTTGAACCTTGGTCAAAACGCAGCACAGTTAAGGTTACAAAAAGGAGGCGGAGCTTAATTTGTACGGGAAAACTTGACTATGACATCATACACAATATACGTCATACAACATTTCTTTAAAATATCACAAAATGAGTTTATCTGCTAATTTAACTTGTAGAAAATCATCAAACTACACAAAAACTTACAACAGAGTGTTGTTTTGTCGTTAGTTAAATCCCTCATAACAAGTTATAAACAAGTCACTGATCGCAATACACTTGTCAATATGACGTCATCTCTTACAACGTGACGTAGTTTATATATGCAGTGAGAGACAGATCAAGTAATATTTTCTGAACAAAATATGTATTCTCTAATTAAATGAAATATTATTTACAGATATTCTATAGGCCAATAGCTTGAATTTAATGTCTTCTTCACTATTTTATTAATATATTTTCTGTACATTACGTATTTAATTGAAACTGCCGTATATTTGTATGCAAGTACATCGGAGGGTAATGTGGGGGTCCTAATAAATCGATCTAGTGCAAGGGCATACGCTCTATGGATCAATGTAAGCTTTTACATTTCAACTATAGAACTATTAAGGTATCTGAAAAGTACTGCGATCCTGATGAAATCTTAAAAAAAATATTTAATTATATCAAAATTGCATGCCGTTGACCAGCAAAAAAAACAACTTTCGGTCGTACAAATATAATTTTAACAATGAAATTGCAGAATTTAGATAGGATCGCAGCACTTTTTAGAAACTACAGTGCGTATTGAAAATATTTATATACTAAACTTGGAAATTTAACTTGGTTATGCCCTTGCACTAGTGGTATTTATATGTAACATCAATACTTCAAGTTAATGTGCCAAAGTCGCGTGACTGCCGCATCACGTGACTAGTCTAAATATAAAATATAATCGTCCTCGATATATAGTTATTAATCATAATTACAATTATCCGATATAAAAAATGTACTAAAAATAATCGCCATCCCGATTAAGTATACATTTTTAAATACAAAATTTAGTCAATATTTCCATTGCGCACCTTAACTGTACTGCGAATTTTTGAACGGTAGGTACTACGACTTTTATCTTTCACATATGTATTCTTTGTGGCAAATCCTTTCATTGGAGGACTTTGACCTTTTGACTTTGACCTTGGAAATATACGTACTAATGGTAAACCTTTAACCCTGACCATAACTTTTGAATTGTAAGGGCAAGGGCTTTTATGTACTCATTGTGAGATAACCTTCTATCGGATAACAAGAACTTTAACCTTTTGACCTTGACTTTGGAGTTGACCTACTTAGAAAAAACTTTAACCTTTGCCATAACTTTTGAACGGTTAGGGTTTGGGATTTCAATCTTCACATATGTAATACTTGTGACAAGACTTTTTTAAGAAACCAACAACCCAGACCCTTTCACTTTGGAGTATGACCTACATTTCAAAAACCTAATAAACGTTTGAACAGGTGGTGCTAGGGATTTTGTATTTTACAATCGTAGTTCTTGTGAGAAAAACCCTACTTTGGGTAAAAATATATTCAATTTGCATTTAAGAAAATTTAATCTTCGTTATGTTGCCATTCGTAGTCATTAGTGTTTCACAAACACATCTTGTTCCTTATTTTTAGAATAGATAGGGCTTTCATGTATGACATGTGCATTACCTGTGACAAGATACATGTAATTCCGGGCATGCTATAATTTCTTACCCCTTGACCTTGACCTTCACAACTGACCTTATATTTAAAAAACAAACTTCATTGATAATTTCTAAATAAATGACGTATCATAGGTTGTTCATATTAGACACAATATGTCATAAAAAACAACATCCCACCCACAAAGACACCGAAAGCCGGGGACCACAAATCTTTGAATTTGCTAGTTATGTTTGTTTTCAAAGTTTGTTGAACTGCTGATCATATCCATGATTTGTCATCAAAGATATACAGTTTACTTTCTGCCATCATGACAATAAAATCATGCAGATTAAAAGAAAGGCCAATATTATTGTTAGTTTGAATCAGTGTTGTGGTTATGATAAGATTTACCCAGTCATCCCACAGTCTTAAAACAAATAATTAAATAAACTAGGAGACTTATTGTTCACAGAACAATAAGAGGTCTTTCCACCTTCTTTGATTTTTTTTCAATTTTGTTTTATATCTAACTCTTTTAAATTATATTTCATGAACAAAAACAAAAACAAAAGTAGCTTAAAAGATAGAGAAAAAATTGAAAAAAAAAATCGGAATGACCTTGACCTTTGACCTTGAAAAAAAATTCAAGGTCAAAGATCAAGGGTCACAATGCAGTTGACCCCATACTTCTACCTCTTATAGTTTTTAAGTTATATGGTTTAATAATAAGTACGTAGACGTTAAAGGGCGATAATTCATATAAGGGGTCATCAGATCCTTTTGCATTTATACTGAGAAGTTAGGCCTAAAGACCCTTAAAACAAAGTGAAGGTTTGGTGTCTCTACGGTCTACAGTTTTGGAGTAGTAGCAATAACAAAGTTTTTCACAAAAGGGGCAATAACTTTTAAAAGGTTTAATTTTAGGGGACAAGAGTGAAATCTTTGAAACAGTTTTAAGAGTTCATATTGATGATGCATAGACA
>NW_026941466.1:0-13379 GCF_032062105.1 Saccostrea cuccullata
TAGACATTTTCGCCTATCACCGCTGCAGAGCTACTGTCTACTCCAAAATGTAGTTCCCCAACTTGTTTCCATGCTTCAGTTCCCATGTCATATTGTTCGACGCTGTTTAAGGTTCCAAAGTTGTAACCACCAAAGACAAACAACGAGTCCGACATTGCCACCATTGAATGTCTGTATCGACCATATTGCATAGAAGATCTTTCCCGCCACTGCGACAGTTTTGCAGAATATCTTATACAACTCGTCATATTCGTTGTTCCGCCGGTAATGAAGATGTCATGACCATAAGAGCAAACTGCAAAGTCTTCTCCAATGTCGGCAACGATAGGTTGAAGTGCAACCCATTTTTTGTTTGCAAAACTGTATCCAACAAATTCTGTGACAATCGAGTCATTGCCTGAAAGGCGTTTCCCCACAATTGCCAGAATCTGTTCCTGTTCTGTGTTGATCCGATAAGGTTTCTCGTCCCAAGTCAGCTCTTGGCGCCTTGACGGCAATGCATGATATTTGATGGCATTTTTCACCGCTGTTCGACAAGCACTGTGTTCAAGAACCATATGATGCTGATCAACTTGATCCAGTAAGAATTCAAGATTGACTGAGGTGAGTCGAATATGTTCAAATAGCTCCGGAAATGCTATTTTCCTTCGAACCTCGTCTGCTGCTATCCAGTTAAAAAGGGCCTTGCAGACGACCTCTTCGCCAGAGACATTTAGCCTTTCGTCACGAATAAGGTTTTCCACTTCGTCCTTTTCAAGTTTCAAAAAGTCGTTGCTTTCCCAAACGTCTTCGAAATTATTCAAAATAAATGGATGGCTATTATCTACTAGTTTTTCAATATTATGTGATTTCCCTAGTTTCCAGACTCCTATGCAGTTGTGAACGTCTATGTTTCTCGTAATGTAATCTTCACATTTGATCTGCAAACACGTGATTTGAAGCATCGAGGAAATCTGCAGAAGATCTCCAACCGTATCAGGCTTCATGATGTCTTTCCCCAAATACACATACTGAAGAATATCATGAAATAATTTAGAGCTGGTTTTATGAAGACTTATTTCCATGGAGTTGGATTCTTTCATGCCAGAAGAAAACATGGCGTCGAAATACGGAGAAACAGACGACAGAATGACCCGATGACACCGAAAAGACTGGTTCTCGACGTTGATGATGACGTCAGTGAACCGCTGAGATTTGTACATTTTACGAAGTCCCTCCAGCAAACAACTGGAAACAGATGAAGATTCTTCCTCCATTTTCATTCCCTAGTTGTGCATCTGTAAAATTAATTTAAACATTATTGAAAGCATGCCTTTATATGTTTTTTCACCTTAATTGTTTTACATTTGTGGTCAAGGACTAATGGCCTCTCCTTTAATTTTCACATTTTTAAAATAAGTTTCAAAATTATTTTTCAGTAAGAGCTACCGCATTATTTTTAAATGATAAATGGTGTGAATATGAATTGAAGCGCTGTTTAATTTTTCTTTAGAAATACTTTTTTATCCTTTAATTTTGCATTTAAGTACTTTAAATGTTTTTCTCAAATATATTGATTTTTTTTTTTATAAGAATCGACAAAAAAAGAAGAAGTTAATTTTCCTTCATATGTGAGGTTTGATCGAATTGACTACTCAAGGGTCTCAATTATTGACCTTTGGTAAAACGATTTATGATTAATGTTAGAATTTTTTATTTGCAAGGAAGTTACCTCTCTTATCAGAAGGCCGATTTTTCTTAAATATTTTTTAACTCCAATATTTAAGCATAGGTGAGGTCATAATGAAAATGAAACCTTCTAATCTAACAAATAAGTTGCTAATTTTGGGGGATATAAGAGAGTTATTGGTCATTTCCCCGTAGCTGAAGATAAATTATGAACAAAATTTGTATACTAGTACTGTTTGTACACAGTATTATAGATGTAGAGTAGTAAAGTAAACACTGTACTCATGCAAGTGATTATCTGTTTTGTGGGAAATCGAAATATCACTTATGATTATCTAGAGTGTATCAGCAATGAATAATATTTTATCCAAGTAAACCACAGGCACCTGAAGTGTGGATCAATAGCCCCCCCCCCCTTTTTTTTTAATAAAAAAAATGTAAGTGTATAACATCTCAAAAATGTATAATTTTCCCGTCAAACACATCCATATGTCGCTCTTGAAATGCAAGTAGATTGTACACTTCAGGTGCCTATGAGTAACATAACTAAAAGAAAAGCTAGAATATTTTGATGCTATACGTCTCGAATATAAAGTACCTCTGCAATGTGAAAAGATGGTGAGCATGGATTCCTCCAACTATCAAAATTGTGGAATGTTGGGCATTTCATACTATTTTATAAATTGAGATATCTTTTATGAAATATTGTCCACAATATACATGCGGACAATGCGCTACTTGAGGCAAGTGCGAGAGATCGTAAGTAATGTGCAGTCTGTATGCATTGATTCAGGAATGCATTTATTTATTGCAACATCGTCAGGAGTCGGCATATTGATATAAACTCTCCTAATTAGAGAGGATCGTACATTTTGACCGATGATAGTTTTGTAGCATATTTATCGGGTCTCTTACATTGAAACAAACAGAACTCTTGTTATTGCTAATTTTCTGCAAGTCAACTATAATGTGTAACTATCTTTACCTGTATGTTGAGAAATCCAAGGGAAATATACCCGTAGGAATTTAGGGACATATTTTTGTTAAACGTCGTACGGAGAACCTGTTTCAATTTTACATAATCGCTATATAGCATCATTTATAAGAACACTGTTAGCCCTCCAGCACTTAACTTGTCTTTCAAGTGTCAGATCGTCAGTCTGGTATTTTGAGTTCTATGCAAGATTAATAAGAATATGCAATTAACAATATATAAGTATAGATTTTGTGCTTGAAAAATTGTTATTCATTTGCTATAAATGTTTGTATTGAATCGCATTGTGAACCTATAGATCAAGAAAGAAGGGGGGGGGGGGCAAAAGTTCTGTCTCAAAAAACTCTACAGAGGAAAACATTGACTGGATGGTACAAACGAAACATATGATGGAAATTATATAAATAAAAGATAATTCGATATTGCAGATTTCAGAGGCGTTTATAGTACCCGTACTAAGTGAATAAGCAATAAACTATACCCCTTTCTCTTCTAAAAATATATATCTTAAAAGTATATATGACGATACGATGAATAAATGAACACATCGTTTTAAATTGTCAACCCACAAGAGTAAGAAATACATAAGTTCTACAGGCATTGTGGGGTTTTTTTCAACATAGCTACGAAAAATTTCAACCATTGAGCATGTTCAGATAGCGGCATTCTCATTTGATAGAAGCCTGGCATAATTAATGAAAGTGAATTATTAAACATGTGAACTGAACAAAAGAAAAAGGATATAAATACCTAGCTCTTGGGAGAGTTTTAATGTTCCTCAGTTGGTCATCTGTGTAGGGTTGCACGAACATATGCTTCGTCTGTTGATCAAATCGATCTGCGTCCAAACACGTTAAATCGTATATCCCTAGGTGACGTAACTTAGCGTAACCGTGTTACGGTCAATAATCCGATGGCTATTGTATTGTCCGGAGCTGATAAATAACATGTCAATATTGTACATAGTACTAGTGCTACAGAAATTAACTGTGATATAGCTTGGCAAAATAATTTCCTTAAAGTTAAAAAATACAAGCAGTGTTAGGGAAGAGGGGACGACCATTTGATTCTGGATTAGGTTTTTTTTTTAAAGATTCAAATTACTTATTTTTCATATAAATGAAGAAAAGGGGTCGATTTACAACAGAACTTACAATTAAATTTTAATTCTCCAAATAACTTTCTTATTTAAAATAATTTGAAATTATTGTATTATTTTTTTAAAATTATTATATGTAAGCAATTTTCAAAATCTTATTTATTTTGCAAGATTAAAAAAAAAATTAAGTTTTGGTCTTAGTCGTGAGTGCTTTTGAAACAAGCACCTCAAGTTACTGAGTATTTATTTCCAGTGTGATCAGGGACGAAGAAACTTTCCTTTTTTACTAAATACATTTTATAAGCTTCAAAAAGCCATACTAACTACCAAACTCAAAAATTTCATTTTTGGAGTAGTAGTAGCCCGTCTGGGAAAGGATTTTTTTCTTTTGCCTGTCAAAAAGTTCGATTTTTTCCCACTGGAGTGGAACCCTCTCCCCCACCCTCTGCCACGCCACCCGTTCTCCGGCCATAATAAATTACGTCCAGAGAGAGAGAGAGAGAGAGAGAGAGAGAGAGAGAGAGGGGGGAGAGAGAGAGAGGGAGGGAGGGAGGGATTGCTCAAATTCAAAACGGCCCTTTTAGTTACAATTTAAGTGAAATGACAAATTAACAAAACAACCCCCCCCCCCAAAAAAAAATGCAAGAATTTATCTTTTAAAAATTAGAAAGGAAATTAAGAAAAATAAAGATACCAATATAATTAAGATCTATTGACATAAATTAAATGTTTTATCTTTTTTTTCTATAATGAAATTTTATTGTTTATATATTATAGATATTTGAAACGATTATTAGCTTGCACAAAGGGGAATAACTCTAATAATTTCAACAAGAGGTCAAAAGGTTACTGTCTGCGCAAAGAGGCTGAATCTCCAACGTTCCGTTCAGAAACACTTTTCAGTGAGACAAATTTTTCGAAAGGACAGTTCTTGTTACACACACTGTTTGATGTGACGATCTTTGAGGTGACATGGGGTAAGTTTATTTTTTTCATTCAATTTCATGCATTATATTATTTGGAGTAGATCTAGAGAAACTGCACGGTTGATTGATTGCTATTTTTAACTGCATGTCTTTGCTTTTGTCAACAATAAACAGCTGATTTTTCATAAATGAACAAAGAAGATGAATGTGTTCTTAAATGTCATGATACTGCTGATCAGGAGGTTGGTAAGCAAAAGTATCCTACCTGGTTGAATTATTCATTAATTAAATATCAATAAATATATAATATTTAAATATAAAAACACTGCAGTGTTATGAAAAATATTAATGAAAATGATATAGTGCATCTGATCCATATTGTTTTAGAGATGTGTTTCTAGTCATTTTAGATTGAAGTCCATGTTTGAGCAATGAATGATCATGGTATGCAATATGAAATATATTTTATACGAGCTGTCAGACATTGCAGTTTTAATTTCTTTTACAATTTACTTATGAATGTTGGGGTACAATATTTATACTGGTGTCTCATAATATCGCGGTACTTAATCCTTTTGCATAAAAAGTGTTATTCCAATTTTTTACTTTAACTTTCATCAAATACTATCCATAAACCAATCTATGGCCTAACCTTTTAGTGTCAAATTATTTCTCAAGTTTGCATTGTTTAATTTGTTGTCTATTTTTAAAATGGGAAGTCTTATTTACCTCCTAAATTGGAGAGTCACATAGTATCGCGGCATAGGAAAACTTGGAAACTTGTTGCTGACATGGACTTCAATTTTTTTTAAAAATATTCACGGTGTAATATTATTCTACATAAAAATAAACATTTATACAAACTAAAGACTTTCGAAACATGAACTTTATTATGGCTTTTACTGGGTTATAAAATCAATGATCTAAATATGATAAAAACGGGAATGGAAATCTGTAAAATTACGTTTTATTTGAATAAAAAATTTACAGACGCATGTTCCATACTTTTTAATCATCACAAAAGTTTACATTCGGACGACAATCAGATGGTATTTTAACAGAAAGGATATGAGCTATGTATCTGGATTTTTGGAATAAACCGCGATACAATGGAACCCGCGATATAATGAGAAGCGAGTATACATATTATACATCAGTGTTTAGGTTAGCTGCAGATCTGTAGCATTATGGTTTTATATATTTGTCTTTTACCATAAGACTACAGATCCTGTAATGCAAAAAAGGTGCAATTTACGGCGCTTGATATTTTTTCACTCCCTTGAATAAAGGGGGTGTAAGGTAGTTAATTGACCGATGCTGTGTAACAGGAGAGGAGAAAATGCAGCGGACCACACCGGGATTCGAACCCGGGCCCCTTGAAACTCCGGTCAGGTGCTCTACCAACTGAGCTATCTGGCCACTGGCAATGGAACCTGGCTGACCGCCACATTCCTCCCTCCTTAAAGGTCTTTGGCTGTCCAAAGACCCCAACCCAGGCTCATCCCTGGCAGGCCTCTCACCTGTAAATTCCAGGGCACCAAATGTAATGGGAGAGGAGAAAATGCAAGCGCACAAGACAAGGCCGGGATTCGAACCCGGGCCCCCTGAAACTCCGGTCAGGTGCTCTACCAACTGAGCTATCTGGCCACTGGCAATGGAACTCTGATGACCGCCACATTCCTCCCTCCTTAAAGGTCTTTGGCTGTCCAAAGACCCCAACCCAGGCTCATCCCTGGCAGGCCTCTCACCTGTAAATTCCAGGGCACCAAATGTAATGGGAGAGGAGAAAATGCAAGCGCACAAGACAAGGCCGGGATTCGAACCCGGGCCCCCTGAAACTCCGGTCAGGTGCTCAGCTCTACCAACTGAGCTATCTGGCCACCCGGCTGACTGCCACATTCCTCCCTCCTTTAAAGGTCTTTGGCCCTCCAAAAATCCCAACCTAGGCTCATCCCTGGCTGGTCTTTCACCTGTCAATTCCAGGGCATGGCACGGCAACAAATGTAACGAGAGAGGAGAAAATGCAGCGGACCAGACCGGGATTCAAACCCGGGCCCCCTGAAACTCCGGTCAGGTGCTCTACCAACTGAGCTATCTTGCCACCGGCGATCGAACCTGGCTGACCGCCACAGCTGGAAAGTGGAGAAATTCTCCCCAAAAGTGCACAAAAAACATATTGCGCCGTAAATTGCACCTTTTTTGCATTATGGGATCTCTAGCGTTATGGTAAAAGACAAATATATAAAACCATAACGCTACAGATCTGCAGCTATGTTTAGGTTTAAAAACCAATGATCAAAACAAGATATAGTTTATTGCCTGCTACACATACACTAGCTAGGAGCTGATGATAAATTAATAAGGAGTAAGAGGATATAATTACTAGGGAGTACATATGTACTTAAAAATTTGCAGGCAGATCATGCAATACGTTTGTCTTCTCAGAGACATAAATTATCCTCTTTGTCAATGGTCTACCCTAGCTGGGTTTACTTTTATCAGTTTGATTATTAGAAGTGTATAGAAGACTGATCAAAGGTCCTTTTCTGACATAATTTTCCTTTTAAGGCATTCATAGTCTAAAAATAATTTTTTAAGTTGGTAAAGATAGGAACATAAATCAATAGACTACTTCTATGATGTACATACGTGTTAAAAACTATTAAAACTTAAATGATATTTTCATTCATCCAACAGATTTCACTCATCCATGATTGTTCCTCTGATCAAAACATGTTTTTTAAAAGGCTACATATTTTTTATGATTATATTAAATTCAAAAGCAAAAATTAGCATATACCAGTGGTAAAGATTTGGCTCAAATTCAATAAAACTTAATTGGTATATAAGTAGACTTAACTAGTATACATTATACATGTATTTTTAAGACTTTATATCTGCAGACAATGTTTGAAACTCATCATAAAATATAAAGCTATAGAAAAATGCAGGACTGACTGCTAATGAAAAGTGTCAGACATGCTAAAAATCAAGTAGGCCAAGCCTGAGAAAATATGTGTCTTTAATGAATTAGTTTTAGCAATAATGTGAATGAAACTAGCTCACCATATCTTTGATCCTGAACCTATAGGCTGACCATTTCTGTTTGTTTGCTTGTTACACTTTGCTGCCAATACTATTGGTTGATTTGAGAGAGATTAATCAAATAGCTATAAATTTTAATTTCTGGAAAATTTTAACATGTCAAGCTGGGCATTGATACACTCATACATGCAAATCTGGTAGCCTGTGACAAAATTTGTGCATCTTGAGTGGTCTTGTGCAAGGTTATTATGTGTTTATGATTTCAAAGAACAGTGATGCCATATGGTGGCTGAAAAATAGGGTTTTTTGTGAAATTCTTTGAAGATCAATCCTCCTATAGTTTTGGTCTGATATGTAAGACTTGATGCTAAAGTTGACAACACTAAAATATATTTAAGGTCTTCCGTCTTCACGGAAGACCTTATAGTGATTCTATTGTTTCTTATTATTATTATTATTATTATTATTATTATTATTATTATTATTTTTCCGTACACCAGATTTTGTGCACGCGATTTCTCGAAGACTGCTGGGTGGATTTTCATGAAATATACAGATATTATGTATTGTTATCTGAAGTTATTTTTTCCGTGAGATTTTTTGAAAATTCTTATCTGGTGCCAAGTTACGGGACATTTCCTGATTTTAAAATGACATTTTGTCTACGGTTAATCTCAAGAACGGTAGAAGATATAAATGTGAAACTTTCAGGGATTATAGATCGTGATATATGCTATCCAGGACGCGACATTTCGTTCGTCGTCAGTACTTCCTGTCGTTAGGACAAGCGAATTAAAAAAAGCGTATTTTCTAACTTTTTTGTTTTCCAATATTTTTTATTTATTTTTGGAATATTAAAAGAGACCTTTCTATTGATGCTTACTATATAAGTTGTTTGATTATTGGTTAATCTGAACTCTAGATATTAATATTTGAAAATCTGAAGCGGGCCCAAGATGGCGGCTGCCTCTGTCAACTCCGCCATTTCGCGAGTAGGGGTTTATGGAGGCAGCTGAGCGTTTGATTAAACGATTCTGAAATAAGGATACATGAAATGTAAAAAACTACTTCGACTCTCACGTAGTAGTGACATGGTTGGAGGAGTTACGTCCCGTTACTTGTTTATATTATAATAGCTAATCAATAAAAATATCGTAATTAATTGGTCATTTGACAAAAGAATTATACAAGTATTATTGATAAATGATGTTCTGTTAGAAAATAATAATAGTGTTGCCAAAAGAAAGGCAGTCTGTTGTATTTTATCAATATGATATCTGATAACTTATGATCATTGATTAAGTTGAGGTACAAGGGGGCAGTACAGCCAACTGGCTTGTGTCTTCACTTTGGTACAGAATCCAATTGGTGTAACGATCAAATCAAGGATTGTGCAAAGTTGCTGTAGTTAGTGACTAGTTAAAATATAGTTGCGTGACATTAGCTGTAGGTTTGTCATTAGGACAGAGAAGCTCTTACAAAGTTAAATCACACTGTGTAAGTATATTGTAGCTACTTGGCTAGAGTTATATAGGCAACTTGGTAAGCAGCAATACACCAGGCAGGTGTTAAAGGCTAAATCAAGAGGCACCAGGCAGATAGATGTTGACTTATATAGTCAGTTATACGAGTATAGTGAGGCAATTATCAGATGGCATAAGGCAGGTGCCGTTATTAACTGAAGATATATAATTAAACAAAGCACTTAGGTCATTTGATTTAAAGACACCAGGCAGGTGTCATATTATTATCTGTATATATTGCATTCAATCATATCCCTAGTAAAACTCGGTAATCCGAGCACGGACCTACTGACCGCTCAGATCCGACACGTTACAGTAGTACGTTGCAATTGAGTGTCAATCTTAAAACTTAATTTCCGTTTCACTGCTTTAGTGTAACTGGGCTAGATACGATATGTAATGTGTATAATGTGTTACATATACTTTCTTAACGTCGAAATAAAATAAAGGCGCTAAGAATGTTTTATTTTTAAAATTTAATTGATGCTATCATACCTATCTAATAGATCAGTCCAAAGAAAAGGCGCGAATATTTACTCGTGGCGTTTGGCGCGAAATTATGAATGCTTTTTATAATTCTTAGAACAGACTGTTGCAAAAGTACCGTGGTATACACAAGTATATTTAGAGCAGTACTCCCAATAGCTTAATTTTTAGCGCGTTGGGGATATAAAAGTAAAAAAAAAAAGCGCATTCACGTTGGCGACATGGTTTCAATCCTCCTTGTGACCAAAATTTTGAATCTCTTTTCAGCTCGATTTTACGTGGGTTTCTTTTCCTAAAACGGACGCAAGACCTCTCGTTGCTCGCAACGAGATCGTATCTAGTTCTTTATACTTTTTCTTTTAAAAATTTCAATAAATAATATTGCCATGGTAATTAAAGGAGAAATTTCTGTGACATTCTCAAAATACTTAGTACACAAGTAGCCTAGGAGGTGATGCATAATTCTCCAATGGGTTTTGATTTTGATGAAGGATATTGCCATGGTTACTTAATAAAAAAAGGAAATTTCTGTGAAATTTTCAAATTACTCCTTCTGCAGTTTTAGTCTTATTTCAGTAAAACTGTGTACACAAGTAGACTAAACTAATATATATAACTCATTATATTACTTTCTGATTTCAATGAACTGTACTGCCATTGTTCATTAAAACAATTCTTTTGTGGAAATGCTATTTCTCCTACAGATTAGACCTTTTGTTAAAAAAAATAATACACATTTAGAAAGTGCTGGTCCAATTTCAATAGGCCATAGGTACATATTAATTATTAGCTCACCTGAGCCGAAGGCTCAAGTGAGCTTTTCTGATCAAAATTTGTCCGTCGTCTGTCATTGTCGTTGTCGTCGTTGTTGTAAACTTTTCACATTTTCATCTTCTTCTCAAGAACCACTGGGCCGATTTCAACCAAACTTGGCACAAAGTATCCTTGGGTAAAGGGGATTCAAGTTTGTTCAAATGAAGGGCCACGCCATTTTCCAAGGGGAGATAATCATAAATTTGTTAAAAATTAATGGCATTTTTTAAAAAATCTTCTTCTCCAGAACCGATGGGCCAGGAAAGATGAAACTCATGTGGAAGCATCCTCAGGTAGTGTAGATTCAAGTTTGTTCAAATCATGACCCCCGGGGCAAGGATGGGGCCAAAATGGCCGACCCAAGTTTTACATAGGAATATATAGAAAATTTTTTTTAAAAATCTTCTTCTCCAGAACCACTGGGCCAGGAAAGACGAAACTCATGTGGAATCATCCTCAGGTAGTGTAGATTCAAGTTTGTTCAAATCATGACCCCCGGGGCAAGGGTGGAGCCAAAATGGCCGACCCAAGTTTTACATAGGAATATATAGGAAATTTTTTTAAAAATCTTCTTCTCCAGAACCACTAGGACAGGAAAGACAAAACTCATGTGGAATCATCCTCAGGTAGTGTAGATTCAAGTTTGTTCAAATCATGACCCCCAGGGCAAGGGTGGGGCCAAAATGGCCGACCCAAGTTTTATATAGGAATATATAGGAAAAATCTTTA
This sequence comes from Saccostrea cuccullata, assembly GCF_032062105.1. Lineage (NCBI taxonomy): Eukaryota > Metazoa > Mollusca > Bivalvia > Ostreida > Ostreidae > Saccostrea > Saccostrea cuccullata. Next base: position 11,284 of record NW_026941466.1, read on the forward strand.
AAAATCTTCTTCTCCAGAACCACTGGGCCAGGAAAGATGAAACTCATGTGGAATCATCCTCAGGTAGTGTAGATTCAAGTTTGTTCAAATCATGACCCCCGGGGCAAGGGTGGGGCCAAAATGGCCAACCCAAATTTTACATAGGAATATATAGGAAAAATCTTTAGAAATCTTCTTCTCCAGAACCACTGGGCCAGGAAAGATGAAACTCAAGTGGAATCATCCTCAGGTAGTGTAGATTCAAGTTTGTTCAAATCATGACCCCCGGGGCAAGGGTGGGGCCAAAATGGCCGACCCAAATTTTACATAGGAATATAAAGGAAAAATCTTTAAAAATCTTCTTCTCCAGAACCACTGGGCCAGGAAAGAAGAAACTCATGTGGAATCATCCTCAGGTAGTGTAGATTCAAGTTTTTGTCAAATCATGACCCCCAGGGCAAGGGTGGGGCCAAAATGGCCGACCCAAGTTTTACATAGGAATATATAGGAAATATCTTTAAAAATCCTTCTGAAGATCCACTGGGCCAGGAAAGATGAAACTCATGTGGAAGCATCCTCAGGTAGTGTAGATTCAAGTTTGTTCAAATCATGACCCCCGTGGCTAGGGTGGGGTCAAAATGGCCGACCCAAGTTTTACATAGGAATATATAGGGAAACCTTTTAAAATCTTCTTTTCAAGTACTTCAAAGCTATGATTAGTGATATTTATATGGAATCATCCTCAGGTAGTGTAGATACTAGTTTGTTCAAATGATGAACGCCTGGAGGGGGGGAGTAAATTCAAGCCCGATGTGCTCAGGTGAGCGCTGTGGCCCCTGGGCCTCTTGTTAAGTAGGTTATGCTAATTAAGATGCATATATAATTCTGTTTACTGGGTTTTGATTCAGATGCTTAGTTTTGGCAGTGGTAACGAGAAATAAGTTGACATTGGATTTTTTTTTCAAAATGCAACTACATGTACTTCTGCTGTTTGGCTCAAAATCAAACTTAGTACAAATGCAAGTAAAGTCAACTATAGGGATTGTAATTCTTTTTATTGATGTTTCCTCAGCTGCTTTTAATTTGCTTCTTTTCTCTTCCTTTCTTATAAGTAGAAACCAATACAGCTACATTCTCTTCAGAGACTCCTGGTGTTTCATAAAAAGATTCATAAATTCTTTTAGCTGAAACTGCCAATATATAACATGTTGTTTTATTATACATGTATATGTAAATTTTACATGGAATGTGAGCTAGATGCATAAATAATAAGTGCTTAAAACATAGCAGCTGAATTGTAAATAATAATTCTTAATTTAAGCCTCTAGTAACATTTAAGAAATGTTATTAGGCCTGAAATAAAAATAGGTTGTTTGCAAATGCTTACCAACCAACTGAAAATGCACCCGACTAAAACTTTTCTCATCAATTATGTATTATTATGACTATTTTAATTTTCAAGTCACAATCAGTGGCTTATAACAAGTAGAGCTTATTAAGGTTTAGCAAGCTTATTTTTCTTATAAAAGAAAATCTAAAAATTACCCCCCCCCCCCAAGTAAACTCTAAAAATTATAAGTTGGCATCTGCAAACAAAGAATTTTAAAGTTTGGCCTTCATTTTGAAGTTTTATTGGTGTGTAAATCACACAGACTTGAAGCATGTTTTATAAATTACATATGCCTACTTAAAAAGTCTGTTTATAGTAGCATTCAAAACAAGATAATTCCACACACATATATTTCCTTTGTTTAAACCAACAAAAATGAACTCAATATTTAAATTTCTATGCTGCTTTACATCAATTTCCCCCCTGCTTTTACACATTTTTTTTTACAGATAATTCTTCCATCAGCCAGTTAATACTGATAGCCTAGCTCCTGTTTTATACAGGGAGGTGGAAGCACCAGGAAATGTCTCTCAATTTAAATCATCATTAAAAGACTAAAATTTAGGGAAATCCTTTGAAACTAAAAGATTCCCTAGAATGGTTTCAACCTCAAATAGTCACCTGCAAACTTTCATGGATGATGATTTAAGCAGGACTTGCTTTGGATGCTGAATATCACCATGAGACACAAGTTTTTGGAGCTGTTTCTTTCATTTTAACCTTAAAC
>NW_026941467.1:0-95000 GCF_032062105.1 Saccostrea cuccullata
CCGGCCCCACCCTTCCCCCGGGGGGTCATGATTTGAACAAACTTGATACACTACCTGAGGATGATTCCACATGGTTTCATCTTTCCTGGCCCAGTGGTTCTGGAGAAGAAAATTTTTAAAGATTTTTCCTATATATTCCTATGTAAAACTTGGGTGGCCATTTTGGCCCCACCCTAGCCCCGGGGGTCATGATTTAAACAAACTTGAATCTACACTACCTAGGATGCTTCCACATGATTTCATCTCTCCTGACCCAGCGGTTCGGGAGAAGAAGATTTTTTAAAAATGCCATTAGTTTTTAACAAATTCATGATTATCCCCCCTTTGGGAAAAAGGGCGTGGCCCTTATTTGAACAAATTTGAATCCCCTTCACCCAAGGATCTTTGTGCCAAGTTTGGTTGAAATTGGCCCAGTGGTTCTTGAGAAGAAGATGAAAATGTGAAAATTTACGACAATGACAACGACAAAAACCCGACAACGACGACAGACAACGGACAAATTTTGATCAGAAAAGCTCACTTGAGCCTTCGGCTCAGGTGAGCTAAAAAGGTATGCACGATAGAATGTAATCGTTTACAAAGGTATAGATCGCACCAGCAAGTTTTTATCAAGTTTAATTATAACATCAGAATATATTATATGATGGTAAATATAATTTTGCTTAGCCGTCCGATTTTCATCGATAATGCTTAAGGGGGATGTACAAGCCATATTAAATCTAGTCTGGTGTAAAATAAGAAATACCAAGAATGCGCTTGATACACTTCTAAACTAGCCCAAAGTTACTCAAAGTGTTAATGCACTAATTACCTACTGTTAGAGACCAAAATTAGTAAATAATTAAGTTTATTTTGTTTTAATTAGGAGGAAATTAATCATGTTAGAACTGCGCAGCTACAGCATTCACGAGATGAAAAATGCATTGAAAATGGTGTTAGTTTGATTCATTGATAATATGGCTACAACCATTTGTTTCGCTTTTTTCTTGTCATTATCCATAATTCTTGAAAAATTGATTTTTCATATGGGTGTCTTCCTGAGGCCATGTGTTTATTTCGTCCGCCATTCCTCTGTCACACAGAGTTCGAATAACATTGATTTTAGAATAAATGCGACCATAATAACATCAAGACAAGAAATTGCTGAGTAATAATCATTATGTTATATTACTTACTACTGTTATTTGTTGCATCGCATCGTCTGAATAATGAAAAAACGCGATTTTAACCCCACTCCAGCAAATCGGGAAAAACTGTTCTGTTTACAGCTCGAATTTCCTTGCTAATATTATTCCACTGAGCACGTGCTTGGCATGTGCATATATCTGCTGTGGATAGATGCGTTTATGACCATGATTATATTCAATTTTTCATGGAACAAGTCTTGATAATTTGTTGATTTCTTTAAAACTCAATAAAAAAGATAAAAAATGTCCTAAACATATGTGTTTACGTCGGGTCTTTTTTCTGTGGCGATAGAAGTTATTTTCAAATGGGGCACTGCAAGGAGGATGCTTAGCATTTAATTTGGAAAAGTTAAACTATATGCAGTGCATGAAAAACAAATTGTAATTACATGTCTTACATTCGAAAAGTTGGTACATTGTCTATTTTGTTCAGCTGTTAGACAGAAAAAATAGGCAGTTATAAGATTTCCTTAAGGCACCTCACATAAATAGCTAGATTGTTTGCAATGACCCACACATTGTATGGAGTAATGTTTGGACATAAAAAAAAATCATGTCTCATTATGTTGACAACGTTGTAAGCTCTCGCCCATTGAACACACGAAGCTGTTCCTTTGAAATTTAGAAGCAAGAACAATGTTTGCAAAGAAAAGTCCATTGCATATGCTATGTCTATCATCGCAAAAAAAAAACAGTGAGAGGCTATAGCCCCCCTCCCCCCGGAAATCCTATGTTTGTTTTTCAAAATAATGCCAAAGATTCAAAAAGTTACATTACTTACAAAAAGTTTCATTACTACTTATGTGATGGAACATGTACTAGCCTTATAAGACCATTTGTTTTAAAAATATTCGGTTGCCCTCTCTCCCGATCTACTGCCTAGAAATGGCCCGACTCAATTTTTTTTACATCCCATTACACGATATTTTTTTTCTTCCGTCAACAAATATGTTTAAATTTTAAGGAAGTTTTTTCTCACCTATAAATACCGACCCAATAATTTTTCCCTAAGTTGGGAGGACCACCAAAAGTCATTTTAAAGATGGTATAAAATATTTAATTATGTTGATTTTTTTTTTCTTTACTCTGTAAAATTGTAATTTTGACGAAATTTGCCAATAGAAAAAAAGTTTTTTTTCCCCATTAACCCACGCTGAATGATTTCATTCCTTTTCCAATGTTGCTCCGCTGTAATGAAATTCACAGGTGCTTGAGGACAGGAACCCCCCCCCCCCCCCCCATATACTAGTAGACCCCCGGGCCTGTTCAACTTTTTTTCACATAAATTATATATGGATGACACATTTGTGATAGAATCTATCCTATCAATTCAGAAAATTTGCTTAAACTTCCATTTTATTAAAATATCTACCCTCTCTCTATATATATATAAATTAACATATTAACCATCTGCCTTCCTTCACTAAAACGATCTATCCAATCATTGATTGAATTTTTAGGAAGTCATTTGTCTTAATATATTGTGAACAAATTCTCATACGCTACTTCAAAGGCATTTTTAAGATATACCATAAATATTTTAGTCGTTTGTTCCACTCTGTTCCGAGTTCCACTGAGACAACCATTTTTCGTCACAAGTAGTTGCATAATGACGTCATATTCACATTGTGAGCAAAACTTTATTCAGCATATGCTATTTACAGAACTTGTGTTTGGCTATGTGTGCACCAAATTTGTTTCTAATCTGATTTTTTTTATAGATACACATGTATCGAGATAGTTCGCGAACTTTTTGATCACCCCTCGTACTAGTAGATACTAAAACAAGGTCATTCATATCGATTTTATGTGTTTAATTTCTTTGTGTTTCAATGGTGATAATAAAACTTTTGATAGATATTATAAGTTATCTGTGACAAACTTATAAAACTCTTAATTTTTAACTTTGATGGTGCTCATTTTTCCTCACCTGGAATCAAAGAGTTTAAGATTTTTTTTTATATCAATACGTACACTATTTAACAACTGTACAATAATAATACTAAATAATAAATAACTTCAAGAAACACTATAACACATTTCCTCTTTTAAAAGTGTTCATATTATTTGAAACTGTAATTCTCTTCTACATTTAAAGATTGTTATGTCCCTCCATATTAAGAAGAGGTCTGGAAAACAAAATTCTGTACTAAAAATAGACCACGTGCTGCTATCCATGAACTACTTTCATGGTTCTTTTCACTCTTTTTGAAAACAACGATACATTGTTTTGAACTTGAAATTATCATTTAAAAGTGCAAAATTTAGACATTTTCTCAACAAATGGTTGTAGAGAGAACATTAATGCACAGTTTGCGTATTTTTTTGGATTTTTTAAGGATTTGCTGAATTCTGTAGCTGCGCAGTTCTAAGGAGCATATCAAAAGCATTTTTCTGCAAAAGTATAGATTATATATGCACAACATGCATTCAGTTATGCATATTTATTGTATCTTTATCATAAAGACTTAAAATTGGATCAAAATATAATGTATTTTAGCCATTAGAAGAAATGTTTACATTTCGTTCTCACTGCACTAAAGGTGGCCGTACATCCCCCTTAAATTCCATGTGTATAGATCAACTCACACAAGTGTTTATCGTATGGACTATACACATATATATAGTTTTGAATTCACGGGTTTCATGAGCGCCGAATACTTAGCTATGCAGACTTTAAATGGGCATAAGGAAAGGCGTATAACGTGGAGAAAAGAGAATCCTTTAATTATACGTATACATGAATGTGTTTTATCCCCATATCTTACTTTGCATATCAGAAACTGCATGGTCTACTAGTATTCTGTAATAAACACTCAAAAATGATCACGACTGATATCTTTTCGATAAGATTTTTATGTCAGGCTCTAAAACTAAACATTTACCGTATTTATATCAATTTTTTAACGTAAGTTAAACTTTTGGGATTGCTACCTCCTAGAGACATTTTTTTTATCCCACTTAAAACGTATTCCAAGCTTTCAAGTCGTGTTTGTTCACGGTAGAATTGTCTTAAATATTATATTATTCCCAAATGCGCAAAAAGTTTGTTCTAAAAAAATCTTTTTAGCAAAACACTTAAAAACCACGTGTTTTATTTATTCTCTCATGGGTTTGTCTAAATGCTGTTATCTGATTGGTCAGAAGGATTAGCGGCTTGTTTATTCTGTGTATTAATAGCAATTCACGGTTATCGTTCTTGACTTCCTTATTTAGAAATCGTCCAGACCTGTTTATAGGCCTCTTTAGCTCCTGGCCCATTTCTTGGCGAAATTTACATTCCGATAGAATGATAAAAAAAATCAACTAAACTAACTTTCAAAGAGTTTTTACAGGGATACTCAGTAGCAAAATAGAAATGGAAATATAATCTGTGAATAATCAAATATAATTCCTTGCATATTGATAATATTTTATTTAGCTATTTGAAATGTGTCTTTTTTCCCGATAGCAAAACTGAAAAAAAAGAAAATTAGAATTTATAATGCTGTGTATTGAAATCTTCGCATCAACACCCCCTAATTCTACAAATATTTTGCCCTAGGGTCCGCTTTTAACACCAAGCAAAAGTTTACTGCATGTGAAAGGGTCTAATTTCAGCAAAGATTACTCATTTATCAGTATGATTTAACGATTTTACACGACCATTCTATGTTTAGCGCGTATTAGTAACGTCATAGTTAAAAATTACGTCATTGTTGTGCTTGTAGAATATTTAGTGTGTATCTTCCTTACTTCAATGCATAACATCAAAAAACGAAACAAAGAGGATTAAAATGATATAATCATATCATTTGCGGCCAATTCCTGTTAATACCGTACTTTGTTCTTTCCACTAGAACCAATTATTTTAAACATTTCATTTTGATTAAATCATTACCTGTATTCTGTCACACTTTCCACTGAAACAAAATCTTCAAGTAGAAAAGACATCTTCCTCTGAAAAGAGATAAGATTGTTTTATTCACATTGACCTTTAATATATTTTTCCACTGAAGCAATGTAATTCTTGTTCTGCTTCCTTGTATAAAATTGAGAGACGTGTGTAGATCTAGATTATACGGAAGCGTATTGCTGCCAGTTGAAAAAAAAAATATTTTTAAGTCGTACGTACGACATAATAAGTCGAACGTACGACATAGTAAGTCGTACGTACGAGATACTAAGTCGTACGAACGAGATACTATGTCCTACGTACGACATAATAAGTCGTACGTACGACATAATAAGTCGTAGGAACGACATAATAAGTCGTAGGAACGACATAATATTAAGTCGTACGTACGACATACTAAGTCGTACGTACGACATAATAAGTCGTACGAACGAGATAATAAGTCGTACGTACGACATAATAAGTCGTACGAACGAGATAATAAGTCGTACGTACGACATAATAAGTCGTACGTACGAGATATTAAGTCGTACAAACGACATAATAAGTCGTACGTACGAGATACTAAGTCGTACGAACGAGATACTATGTCGTACGTACGAGATACTAAGTCATATGAACGAGATACTAAGTCGTACGTACGACATAATATGTCGTACGTACAACATAATTAGTCGTACGTACGACATAATAAGTCGTACGTACGAGATAATATGTCGTACGAACGACATAATAAGTCGTATGTACGAGATACTTAGTCGTACGAACGAAGATAATATGTCGTACGTACGACATAATAAGTTGTACGTACGACATAATAAGTTGTACGAACGAGATAACATTAACCTCTTGTGGTCATGTGTATAAGATAATATGTTACTTACACGATATAATATGTAGTTATATAATATACGATATAATATGTAGTTATTCGGATTTCTTTAAAATATCATGAATAGACGGGCGTGCCAATACATGTAGTTGTCCTTATGATTGCTAAAATGGAAGAACCTAAATTTCATATACATATGTAACTTCCGTCTATTTAACAATCTATTTAAAAAAAGGCAATTTTACATGTTGACTTGTTGTTGTCCAATCCAAAGCAGCCCCCGTCCACCCCTCAAAGAATCTGATATTTTGATAGGTTTTTATCGAAGGAAGATTATAATAAAGCTTTTCAGTGGGTACCGATGTGGGTGAAATGTACAAAAATCCCGAAAATGAAAAATATTTCTTTAATTATATTGTTTATTTTATTATTTATGTTTAATGTCCATTTAATTGGAAAAGCTCGGATGTTTTGAGACTGACATTCAACATTTTTACAGTGGCCTGGTTCGAATCACCTAGTGGCACACGTTTACTTCTATAAAAACAGGTTTGTGTATTTCACTTCATTTTCCTCTATAAATGATTTTTTTTCTTTTGAGATAAACGACATTTATGAGAATGTAGGTCATAAATATTATTCTCTAAAAATTATTCCACAGTGTAAGCATACATTGTTTGAGGACAAGAATTATTCATTCTTCCTTACGATGAAGGAGTCACACACAAACGCACCCCCCCACTCAAAAAAAAAAACATGAATGACATGCGGTTGATCCTATAGTATACACCCCCCCCCCCCAAAAAAAAAAATTAAAAAAAAAGATAAAATGCGTGAATAATCTAATACATTTAATCTCTGAAAAGTTTCCAAACGAATCAATTAAAATGAAATCGCAGAAGTAGTATCTTCTAGATTTGATTCTAAGAAGATTATTTATCTATTAAACAAAGATAACATTTTTCTAACAGGTTTTACGTATATGATCAGCTTGAAGACCTGGGGCCGTAACAGAAAGCATGCTATTTAGATTTTAAATGACTTAAAGCAACGTTGCCACCCTAAAATTAATATATATACATGAAATGTGTCTTTATCAAATAAATAAGACGTAAACTATAATTTGATCAGAAAAAATGATTTATTTCAGCTGTTAAATTTGATCATTTTCATATGGAGCTCTTCTTTTAAAGGAGAGCAATATTGTCTAAAATGGCCACGACACCCCCCCCCCCCCCCCCCCCCCCACCCCCCCCCCCCCCGCCCTCTTAAGCAGGGTTGGCTAACAAAGTGTTAACCCAGAAAAATAAAGAAATTAAAATTTCTTGCTGTGACGTAGCATCGTTTTTGAAAGGGGAAAGGGGGCAGCTGAGAGAGAGAAAAAATCTTACCTGAAAAAGTTGACAAAAAATTGCCCTAACAAGAAAACATTATTTTGGGGAGGGGGGCTTTTTAAAGTTCCAACTTCTTTCAGTACAATTTCCCCCATATAATACTACATGTACATTCTCCTTATTTCACTATAATATGTCACAAAGCGGGGGGGGGGGGGACAACCGGCCTTTCAATGCAAATTTTAAACAACAATATTGCTACGTGCCTGTTTTAGTAATATGCATATCTATACATTGTGTCCTAATTATCTACAAATTTTCATGAAATTGTATGCAGCTGTTTAAGAATAATTATGCTTATAAAAAAATAAGATATAAAAAAAGAACTGACGGATTAACTGACGTACCAAAGATATTATACCACTCGCAACTTGTTGTTATAAAAGCAATCTGATTAAAATCAGATTTTTCGATCCGCTTACATAGATCGCTACACGTGTAGCGATCTATGTGAGCGGATCAAAGGATCTGATTTTAATATACTGTTATAAAAGTAATTTATGATTTCTTTCTACATTTAAACACTCTTTCAGACTTTTTAGACGATATCCTAAATAGCCATTTACTCTTGATAATACCATTTTTAGCCGGAAATTAATAAGGCTTTGAAAATAGGCAGGGTCAGGGGTAAAATCTTTATATTATATTGAATAAAATCTTTATCCTTCCTAGTCTATAATTTATGAATTGTAATAAACTAACAGTTTTGCAGATAAATATGAAATAAACTATGTAAAATCCCAAGTTCGAATCGGGCAGAGGTGATAAACTTGCTTGATTTGAATTTTCTGCAATCCAACAGACAATTCAAATCAAGCGAGTTTATCGCCTGTAGAAACGAATATTAATGGCTAGAAGTTTGATAAAATAAACAGATTGATTAAAAAAATGTGTTTAGAATAAGAACACAGAGAACACCAATACTGGAAAGTGTGAAAATTCTTCCCAAAAGTGAGTTCAAATCTTGCGCCGTAGATTGCACATTATTTGCATTTAATATATGATCCAAATCTAAAATACAAAACCATGAAGCTACAGTTCTCCAGCTACGTTCTGAGTATCTCGTACGTACGACATAAATTATCTCGTTCGTACAACTTATTATGTCGTAGGTACGACTTAGTGTCTCTTATTATGTCGTACGTACGACTTAGTATCTCGTTCGTACGACTTATTATGTCGTACGTACGACTTATTATGTCATTCGTACGACTTAATATTATCTCGTTCGTACGACTTATTATGTCGTTTTAACGACTAATTTTGTCGTACGTACGACATAGTATCTCGTTTGTACGACTTATTATATCGTACGTACGACTTAGTATCTCGTTCATACGACTTATTATGTCGTACGTACGACTTATTATGTCGTACGTACGACTTAGTATCTCGTTCGTACGACTTATTATGTCGTACGTACAACTTATTATGTCGTACGTACGACATAGTAGCTCGTTTGTACGACTTATTATGTCGTACGTACGACTTAGTATCTCGTACGAACGTGATACTAAGTCGTACTTACTTAGTATCTCGTTCGTACGACTTATTATGTCGTACGTACGACTTAGTATCTCGTTCGTACGACTTACTATGTCGTACGTGAGTCATTATCAAAATTCGCCAATATTTTGGTCACAAGCTGATAAAAAAGTATATGAGGTAAAAATTATATAAATTTTCACATCACTATTTAGAATACATTATTCTGTAGTTGGCAGAATATTAATTCTATAACTGTGTGATATATTTAAAAAGAAAAAAACGCATTGATAATAGCTCAAATAAGCACATTTTGTGATGTCCTACACTCCATTCCATTGAATTAACAAGTGTTTATGGCCAAATGTTGTTCATTTTCTTTTCATTTTTTTCCTTGTATGCCATAAACTATTCATAATAAATGCCATAAAAACACTAAAATTGTCTTACATTACCTCATCTTGTAAATATAAAGACTAAAATGTGTGTCCCACGAGTTTTTGTCTCTCCTGTTACGCCAATGAAAATCCAGAAAATAGAAATATTTAGAATGAACTTTTCTGGGTTCCATACTTACCATTAGCCTTAGTTTTATTTGCATGATACTAGGTTGTTAATGTAATTTATTTAAATTTGATAAGTTTGAATAAAATGTCCAAAATATAACTATGATTTACACAGTAGAAAAAAATGACGTCCGTACTGTTACATTGAAATAAAGCTTTAACAATGGAGTGAAACAATTCTAACTTCTTTTACAAAATAACTGAAACATTTTGTTTCAAACCTACTGCATCATCAGCTTTTATGGTAAGCAAAAGGAAAATAAATTACCAAATATGGAGCAAATGTCTACCCTGTTATATGTCCATCCTGTAACGTGTTAATTTGTAACAGTAAAGACAATTTTTGTAACAGGAAAGACTAACATTACATAAAATGTGGATCATCTATCTCATCATTAACCAAGAAATTTATTGCATGATTTTTATTAATATTGAAGTATGTAACACAAATACACCTTGAGTAAGGATTCATTGTTTGTAATTGTTAGTTGAAACATAAAAAGTGATTTTGTAACAGGAAAGACATAACATATTGTAACAGTACGGAAAAATTTTGCTTAAATCAGAAAAAACTTGGACTTTTATTAATTTGTCAGATTTAATATTATTTTCATTTTATTATTTTGTAGTATTCATTCCATTTTCTGTTCTTTTTTCAACTATGAAAAGATAATTCTTGATATTAAAGGACTTCTAAATATAATTCTGTAACAGGAAAGACGGGTATTGCTATAAAATAAACAATTTTCGAGAACTCTTTTCTTATAAGCACAGTATAATTGTTGAATAGTCTTTCATGGAAAAAAATTCATTTTAAAAATCATTTTTAGCCCTTTTACCCATAATATAAATTCAATATATGATTGTTTATTTATTTATTCAGTGTAACAGGAAGGACACAATAAATTATGTTACTTAGCTATAGGCAGTATATATTTTTTCCTCTCTAAACAAAAGTTTCACTCAGCTTAAGGGATTTGTTACTGCTCTGTTTAGGTTGGAATTTAGGCCCAATTCCTGAAGGTCATGATTTGAACAATTTCTTTAATTGAAGATGAAGATGCATCCAAAGAAATACCCTGGTATTACTGATCATGGCTTTGCTACATGTAATGAGAAGATTTTTAAAGATTTTTCATAATTACATGTATTTGTACCCCCGATATAAGTCTAAATTAACCAATAGATGCCAATCCCTACACCAGTGATCATGATTTGAACAAATTCGAATGTACACTAAGTATAAATGCCTTTATTTAGATTTGACTGATGAAGGGTTTGCTGTTCCTGAAAAGAGATTTGTTGATATGTGTCCCAACTTACGCCAGTAATATTTTGATCGTTCATAATCCCATATACCCTACCCTAAGGGGTCAAGATTTGAACAAACTTTAATTTACATTTAAATTTTATCTTTTCTGGTCTTTTTTAAATTACCTGTCAAAGAATTTTATTCTTTCTTAATTATCTATTGGAAGAGGGTGTGACCCTTCATTTGAGCAATTTAAATTTCCTTTTCATAAGATATTCTGTGCTAAATAGAGTTAAAATGACCAAGATAAAAAAAAAATGTGAGAAGTTTAAGAAAACAATAACAAGTTAACACCAACAAACAAAACACAAATCTCAATAAGAAAAGCTCACCTGAGCATTTGGCTCAAATAAGCTAAAGTAAACATCATGTATATTTTTTTCTTTTTGTTTGTTTGTTTTTGTTTTGTTTTGTTGAAAATTGCCATGTGATATAATTTCCCAATCAGTGATAAAACTAGAGCCGAGCTCGTTGCAAAGCAACGAGTAGGTCTTCCGTCGGAGCTGCAGACAGGGAGAAATGACCTTGGGTCAAGGTCATGCCACGTTCTAATGTTAAAGCAATCTTTTAAGGGTAGATGTCATCTTATTTATGTTTTACTATTAAAAAAGATAGTAAAGGAATGTTTGCGACCTTGACCTTGTTAAAATGACCTTACGTCACACCATGACACACGCTGGTGATAAGCAAAGCCATTTATGTGCTACCGTATTGACGAATTCTTAAGCTATACTTTTTTCGATAGGCCTTGTCACAGCTAATACGTGTATACATGTGTAAATCTAGGTATGAAAGCGTTATCCTTTCTTTATCAAAAGTCATGGTCAATTTTAAGCAATGTTTAAAGCCGGTTAAACTTCAAGGTCAAAGTTCATTATATGCTAGTATTTGAAATGATTTTATCACAGGTTACATACATTTGATTTTTGTGTAATACGAAAACCCTATCTCTTCTTATTCAAAAGTTATGATCAAGATTGAAATTGTGAAAAGTAAGTCAAGCGTCAAGGTCACGTTGTCAAAATCAGTGTATCGGTATTTACAAAAATGTTGTTACAGGTAATACACAGTGGTAAAATAAAAGTCCTAATCGATCTCTTTTCTCTCAAAAGGTATGACTATGGTTAATGTTTTTGAAAAGTGGGTCAAACTTCAAGGTCAAAGGGTCAAAAATCATAATGAATTTTCAAAGGCGTTGACACAGGTATTACATGTACATGTTTATAAAATGAAAGCTTTCAATAGTTATGGTCAATTTAAAGTAATGTTATTTTTTAAGTAGGTCAAGCTCCAAGATCAAGGTCACGGGGTTAAAAATCACAGTATATTTGAAAATCACATGTCACAAATAATGCACATGTGAAATATGAAAGTCCTATTTCAACTTATTCAATAGTTATTATCAAGTTTACAGTTCTCGTGACAGATGGACACTGTCAGACTGGTTGACAAATAAGGTTTAATGTGCCCTAATAAAAATAAATACACGTTGTTTGAACATGATAAATTGAGAAATACGAAGAATAAAAAACTAGAAAATATTAGAAAAAAATTGCACTGAAGCTATTTTCAATATCCGTGTTTTTCAACTGCTTGAATCTAAAATATTATTTACCGTGTGTCTCTAACACATTCCTTAAATTTTTCTACAGTTAAACATTCCTTACAACCGTTTTTAATAGTCCTTCTGAGCCTGAACATGAGATAATATGGATGGCACTGTAGCTCTCTGGTGATCCATCTCAATTTTTTTAGAACAGCTAGCGAGCTACAGATCTGCAGCATGACAATTGTCATAAAGTTAATTTTACAAATTCATTTGAAATGTAACAGAATTGAATTTTATGAAAAGAATTATTTCTAATGCTTATTTTTAACATATGCTAAAATTATTTACCTATCAAGTTAAGTTAAGACAGTAAAAAGGAATTTGATACTCAGTATTTATCTAAGGAATTAGTGTCAATCCTCAACCTCAAAGAGCGTTCGACTTGTATGATAATTGCGTATGTGTGATGAAACTGCCGTGAACTATCCCGGAGACGTGAACATTAGATGTACTGGACATTCCGTCATCAAGAAAATATAGTTTTACTCTGGACTATTCCGAGTTACCAAAACGTTTGTATGTATGTCCATGTGTGAGCGTTTCAACCTGTCTTTGTTTTATGTGACTTGACTTGATTTATTTTTCAAAATACAAACTTTAACGTTTTATTGCTTGACTTTCGTTTTATAAATCACTTGTGTTACTGTCACCAATTATATTCTATTAACTTTGTTTAATTGTCGGAAATGCAATGCAAAATTCAGGAAATCAAATGCAGCGAAAACTGGTAACCCCCCCCCCCAAAAAAAAAAAAATTCTTTTTTTTCTTCTAAAAAAACTAGTACATGTAGTACATGTACACACTTCGACGCTCGATTGTACACTCTAGAAATTAAAAAGTTTATGAATAAAAAAGTTGAGTTTACTCATCTTTGCCGACCTTTTTCTTAAATTTATTTGACAACCTGCGCATTAAAAACAATATCGCGTATGATTTTTGGTTAATATTATAATAGGTTATGGAGTAATCATGGATTTCAACACCAGCCCTGACCTGCCATTCTCGACTGTGAAGGAAAGCATTGTATCATTTCAGGGGGGTTACGTATCGCAATGAGAGGAAATTTAATAATTTAATCTCTTTTAGTCCAATAAACACGAAAGAAAGGCTTGGAATATTTGTATGAAATTACAGGAAGAAATTTTGCATTTGTTAGAAGAATTTCTAATTATTCTTTTTTTTTCTCGTATTCTAAAATCTCATGTTGAGTGCTCTTCTGTGTAAAACAGCATGTAGTTTAGTTGATATATCATGTACATGCACATAAAATCGTGTCATTGTGATATTCTAGCTTTTTATATCACAATGGGAAAATAAAAGAAATTTATGAGCATATCATTCGGAAAAATACAATGATAAGTTATGTAGCAAATTATGCAAAACTCTAAGTTACTTAATTTTATTTTCGATTTTCATGAGAATTGAAAACGTCACTTCCACTTACAATTTACTGTGTGCATTTGTCATGTTTGTAATTGCTAATTTAAACAACATCGCAATTTTTTCTGAAATAAATTAAGCAACAATTAGAATAACTTGATATAGGCCCGTATACATATAACGATTGCAATTACTTCAAAGTAAGACGACGGCGCCTAAAAAATGTGTACCTTTCCAATAACATAGAATCATCCGTTCAAATTAAAAACAATTAAGTTGCAGAAGTGATATCCCCGATTCTTTAAATAACGAAACTATAATGGACTTCACAAGGGTAGAATTCAACATTAATTTATGTACATGTGCAATTACAATCACTATCAAAATTGGCAGAGTTATCGATAGGTCATCCTGCGTCACCTTTCAGTGTAACCGATGGACTCGTCCAGAGAAATCATCTGTACCAGCTGAGCAAAATCACAGCGCCTTTTATTCATTCGTCAAAGAATAGAATCAGACATTTTATCTTTTAATACTCGTACATGTTCAAGAAAACCTTTATATTTGTGTCTAGAAATATTCTTACGATTTACGCAAATAACAAATTCTTGAGATTAAACTGGGTAAATCGATGACTAGCATCGTTTTAGATAACTCTGGGACTCGCGTAAAAATCAAAGAGCGGTAATGTTGACCTCCGGAATGTATATAGGTCAATGCATGCGCGATCGATAAACAGGCTGCACAACTGTAAACAAAGCAGTCAAGGCCCGAGGAAAATTCACGATGCATGAACAAAATGACAGTGAATTATTTTAAGCTTGATTTTTTTTTTTTTATAAATAATGCAACATTGAGTATCAATCGAATGAGAGATGATAAGTATTTTTCCTATCTCCCGTCTTGTAATTCAAACTAAATACAAGGAGAAAGTTGTCTCTGAATAATCTGTATGACATCCAGCTAGAGAATACGTTAAAAACTTTATTTCAACAAAGTTTAACATTCAGTTCCAGGCGCGGATCCAGGATTTGGAGTTAGGGGGGCGCCAAAATTAGGCAAGGGGTCTGGGGGCCGCCTTGAGGCCCCCAGTGGGTCCAGGGCAAAGCCCTGGTGGGGGCCCAGGGGGCGAAGCCCCCGGAAGCTCCTGGATTCTAGAGATTTTGAAGGGTTAAAATGAGGTCTACCAAAGCCCTGGTGGGGGCTACGCCCCCGGAAGCTCCTGGATTCTAGAGATTTTGAAGGGTGAAAATGAGGTCTACCAAGTAGAAATATTTGATTTACGCTAACTTTGACAATTTTAGGGGGGGCGCGCGCCGGGTGCGCCCCCCCCTTAAATCCGCCACTGAGTTTAGTTAAGTATATTATTCTTATCCAGTTTATTTCAGTTATACGTGTTATACGCGTACGCATAAAGAATTCTTCACTTGCCGTATAAAATTAATCAGTTACCTGTACATAAAGTTTGCTGCTCATTCAATAATGCAAGATTTGAACAAAATAACGTTTTCATGAGATCAATAAGATGTTAAAGAACCCATTTCAAATCGATAACCATATCGAAATATTTACCGTTTTGGGTTATAATGCAAAAACTTTCATGCTCCCTTGACCCCTAATTTGAGAGGCCAGCCCCTTTTTAATGATGTCAAATGATAGATCTTAAAATTATGCACAATATTTGTGAAATATGTCTTAACAAATTATTTTTAGTTTAAAAGATACACAAGGAAATATATGTAAAATTTGGCGCTTTTAGGCATTCTCATTTTTGACCCCTATCTAGCACCGTTTGGAGCGCAGAAATCGAAAAAGAAAAACCGATGTGCACAACTTCAATTCTTCTAGTATTTAAATGCAGTTAACTGTAGACATTCTGCTCCAGCTTTTGTCGTTTCTGAGCCTTTGTCTGGAAACGAACAGTACCAAATTTTCACTTAAAGGGAAATAACTCGAAAGCGGAAGGGAATTTTTGAAATGTATGAAAACATTTTAATTGAGTTTTGTAACGTCCAAAAACTCTGAAAAGAACTATATGCGGTATATTGCATATGTTTGCCCCCCAAAAGTCAAATTTTGAAAACTTCCTGAAATGTGCTGAATTCAATAAATTGTACGAGAAATATAAGTTAACAGAAAATATTATAGTTCCAGAGCAGCGTATTCACAATTTCTGTTTTTATGACGTCACAAACTAGTCCGATTTTATATCCTTTTTCAGAAAGAGGACAAAATGGACAAAATTTCAACAATTTAAGCTTTAAAATTTATAGAGCGCATGTGTGTTCAGGAACAATATTGACATATTTCATTGATATTATCATTCTACACATTATATCAAAATATTTATCCTGAACACACATGCGCTCGGTGACTTTTATTTAAAATATCGACGAAATATGTACATTTTTCTGCAAAATTCATAAAAAACTGAAATTACGTCATATTTGTGACGTCATTACGTACATATGACGTCATTACTTATGAAATTATTCAGTGCTTTGAAGTCAGCATATACTCCCCTGTTTAAGGACTTAATTAAATATTACTCCATCAAAGTTTGATTTTGGGGGGCAAATGTTGGTTAATACCGCATATAGTTCTTTGAGCGAAATCCGTTCAGAAATGAGCGAGTTACGAGGTCTCAAAGTTGGCGTCTAGGAAAAAAAAAAAAAGAATAATAGGGAATAATCTTAACCATCAGAATCAGTAGAAGGTCTTCCGCCTGAGCGGAAGACCTTAATGAAATTAAATTCCCAATTGTAATGACCTACCTAGGACCCTTTCCAAATAGCAGTGGAAAATTCTCAAATTCATCAAACAACTTGCCAGAAACATACACTTTTTTGAACTACCAGGTAATATTTTATATTTCTATATTTAGAAAAACAGTGAAAAAAGAAAGTTTTCTTCTAAAAAAAGGTAAAAGAAAATTATACAGACAAAAGGGGGATGGCTCTACAAATCCATGTTTTTCTTTTAAATGGAGGTTAAATATTTTTTCAGACTCTACAAAACAAAGTGTCCTTGCTTTATGTTG
Organism: Saccostrea cuccullata; assembly: GCF_032062105.1. NCBI lineage: Eukaryota > Metazoa > Mollusca > Bivalvia > Ostreida > Ostreidae > Saccostrea > Saccostrea cuccullata. The sequence continues at coordinate 16,702 of NW_026941467.1, forward strand.
TTAACGCCGATATTTGCATAGGCAAGCAATTTTCTTAATGTAAATCCTATTTTGTTTTACATTTTACATGTAATTCAGCAATTATTCTAAGTTATATCTAATTAACATGTAACATTGTTTTGTACTATTACAATACTGTGTATTTTGGAAAAGTCTTTCCTGTAACAGTCATACATATTCATTATTTTATACTCTATTTGTTCCTTATCTTAACTTTAACCTTAAGTTTTATCATTATTTGGGAACACCAGTGTAAATTTTCAGGATTAATTAAATTATGTGTTTAACAAAATGAAGAATTTGATGTAGATACACAGAAATTTCTCTCCTGTTGCTTGTTCTGTTCTTTCCTGTTACACTTTTTAACACAGAGACCAAAAAACCTTTCAAGGTCTTATTTTTCAGACTGAAACTGATCCAATATTTACTTTCCAATCATTTTAAACTAGAATTTAGGATTCTGTTACAGGAAAGACATGTCTATTGCAAAGAACTGTCTTTCCTGTTACGGGCCTGTCTTTCCTGTTACATGCACTATAATTATGAAAATATGTGGTTTATATGTGATTGTAACAAGATTGGATCTACATGCATGCATAAAATGCCATTTCTTATCAAATGTGTGAATAAGTTTTTTATACTAACTTTTACGACTGTAAAATGGTGAAAATATTGACCAAAATGATGTTCAGATTTGAAAACTGTCTCTAAAATCATTGTAAAAATTATTTTGCTCCTGTTTCGTTGGAAAATTATAACTGATTCTTTATTTGTCATGCTTTCACAAAGTAGGCTGAACTAATTTTATAATTATTTTTCCACCTCTTAATAGTAAAACTTGCATTAATGTGTCTGTAACAGGAAGGACAAAATTTAAGGTGAACCAGTATTTTGATTTCTTCTTACTCTGAAATCAAATGATTTCCAGGTGGGAGTTTAGTGTTTTTGTGTTCTTCAGATACGTGGTTTATAGTAACGATTAAAAAAATTTAATTCTAAATGCAAGGAATTTGTTGATTTTTCCAATATTTTTTTCTGCGGTTTTTGATAATGACTCATGTACGACTTAATATTATCTCGTTCGTGTGACTTATTATGTCGTACGTACGACATAGTATCTCGTACGTACGACATAATATCTCGTTCGTGCGACTTTTAATGTCGTACGTACGACTTATTATCTCGTACGTACGACTTATTATCTCGTACGTAAGACTTAGTATCTCGTACGTACGACTTTCAAAAATTTTTTTTCAAGTGGCAGCAATACGCTTCCGTAAGATTAGTTATCTTTCATGAAAGTTTTTCAGATGACTTTGGCCATTATAATTTAACATTTTGGTATCTCTCTATCATATAAACATGCAGAGAGCAAATATCTTCATATAAAATTCACGGGTTATAGGTAAATACGTGATCTGTATAGTCACATGGCGAAATAATATCTACCAGTACATATATATTAAATGACTTACTCTTCTTGCTCTTCGTATATAAAAATGACTTAAAGACGAAAGTTAAATAAAAATTGGTTTATTTACAATGTAAACAAGATGTGTTTGTGAAACACTGATGCCCCCGTATGGCAACATAGCGAAGATTAACCTTTCTCATATGCAGATCAAATATGTTGGTACCTAAAGTAAGGCATTTTCACAAAAAATACAAATGTTGAATATAAAACCCTAGCAACACCTGTTCAAGGGATATGACCAAGGTTAACATTTTAAAAGGTAGAACAAACTCCGGGGTCAAGGTCAAAGGGTCTAGGTTGTTGGTTTTAAAGAAAGGCCTTGACTCAAAGATTACATATGGGAAGTATGAAAGCGCTGGCCTTACCGTTCAAAAGTTATGGTGACATTATGGTCAATGTTAAAGTTTGTAAAAAGTAGGTCAAACTCCAAGGTCAAGGTCAAAGGGTCAAAGTTGTTGATATCCGATAAAAGATCTTGTCACAAGGTTTACATATGTGAAACATGAAAGCTGTAGCCCTTACTGTTCAAAGGTTATGACCAAGGTTAAAGTTTGTAAAAAGTTAGGTCAAACTCCATGGTCAAAGTCAAATGGTCAAAATTGTTGATATCCAATGAAAGGTCTTCTCACAAAGATTACAAAGGTTAAAGTTTTTTCGTAAGTTCGGAAATCTCCAAGGTCAAGGTCAAAAGGTCAAAATTGTTGGTTTCAAATTAAAGGTCTTGCCAAAAAAAAAGATATTTGAAATATGAAATTACTAGTATCTACCGTTTAAAAATTAGGGCCAAAAGAAAAGTTTGGAATTTTTGTGTAAAAATGGGTCAATCTCCAAGGTCAAGGTCAGAGTGTCAAGATTATTGATATCAAATGAAAGGGCTTGTCAAAAGGATGAAATATGTGAAGTTTGAAAGCCCGAGTTTTAACCCTTCAAAAATTATGTTCAAGGTTGTATTTTAAAGTAGGTCAAATTCCAAGGTCAAGGTCAAAGGGTCAAGGCTCTTGGTACCCAATAAAGCGTCTTCATACAGGGATTACATATATGTGAAGTATGAAAGCCGTTCAAAATTTATAGCAAAGGTTAAAGTACAGAAATGTCCAACGTCAAGGTTAAAAGGTTCAAAGTTGCTGGTATCCAATGAAAGGTCTTTATAAATGCAAAAAACATACATGTGAAGTTTAAATGTCCTGTAATCTAAATGGTTTAAACCCCCCCCCCTAAAAAAAATCTGCTAGGGGGGGGGGGGTTAACACCCCAGGGGATCAGGATTTGAACGAACTAGAATCTACACTACTTGAGGATGATTCTATATAAATATTACTAATCGTGGCTTTGAAGTACTTGAAAAGAAGATTTTAAAAGGTTCCCCTATATATTCCTATGTAAAACTTTGGTCGGTCATTTTGGTCCCAACCTAGTTCTGGGGGTCATGATTTGAACAAACGTGAATCTACACTACCTGAGGATAACTTCACATAAGTTTCATCTTTCCTGTCTCAATGGTTCTTGAGAAGAAGATTTTTAAAGATTTTTCCATGTAAAACATTTTCTATGTAAAACTGAGATCGGCCATTATACCCCCACCCTACCCCTAGGGGTCATGATTTGAATAAATTCAAAACTACATTACCTGAGGATAATAATCATTCAACATGAGTTTCATCTTTCCTGGCCCAGTGGTTCTTGAGAAGAAGACTTTTAAAAAATGCCATTAATTTTTCTCTAATTCATAATTACCCCCCTTGGAAAAGGGCGTGGCCCTTCATTTGAACAAACTTGAATTTCCTTTACCCAAGGATACTTTGTAGCAAGTTTGGTTGAAATTGGCCCAGTGGTTCTTGAGAAGAAGATGAAAATGTGAAAGTATACGACGACAACGCCAACAACGACAGACGACGGACAGATTTTGATCAGAAAAGCTCAATTGAGCCTTTGGCTCAGGTGAGCTAAAAGGTTTTTGAAGTTTTGGTGCGTGTCTACATGTACGTTTTATTTTTTTGCTTGTCAAGAAATTTCTTAAAGCGGCAATGCAACGCACAAAGTAGAAAATTGACAAAAGCCGAATTTTTGCATAACCCTTGTTAGTTTTGTTCAATTTCTAAAAGTATTTGGTTTCAGAAAATTACAGGTTTCAGAACCTAAAAATTCTATTTTTAAGGAGAAAAATAAAAGTAAAAATTTTTGTATGCCCCAGACCGAAAATATTGATCAATACTTCTTCCACCGCATTGTACGCGTGCGCAGAAAAGTTGAATGAGTTTCCATAGTTACCATGGTCTCAAGTACCCAGGAATGAATTTAAGTAGACCATAAATTTAGAGGCAATTTTTTTAAAACGTTGTTAGAACATATTTCTCACATTTGCCTGCTCCAGTTGAATGTTGTTTACAAGTTTGAGCTAAAAATAAAAGTGGCGTGACAAACACGAAATCAACGAAACGATAGATACACATCCTTCATAGGCGTAGTCACAGGGGGGGGGGCAGCGGGGGCACTAGCCCCCCCCATTTTCAGATCTCGGGGGGCAAGAGTATGTCTGTGCCCCCCCCCCCACTTTTTAATGAAGAAAAAAATCACAGCTATTTTTCCCCAACATTACCTTTACTATAGGAAATGGTCGTTGAAGGGATAGTTTCCCCCCCCCCCCTCCCCCCTCCCACTTTTTGACCCTAGCATAGTTATATCGAAGAATTGTGGAAAAAAATTGGAATGGAAAGTAACTTGCCTTTGAAATAGTTGGCCACTATCCCCGTGATCGTGATAAAAGCGAAAGTAGTAACAAGTATATTTTTTGCAGACGACAATGATATGTTGAAGGAAGCTTGTTCATATAAATTATGATAAGCCAGTCAAGCACAGTTTATGAAGTGCCTTTTTAATCAATATCGAATCGATGGAATGACAACTTTGATTGAATGATTAACATTTGTATTGGCACTCGGAGTTTATTTCCTTGCCATCGTCTGAAGAAGAGGAAAGTCGAGTTGCAAACTAAGTATTATTTCACTCAAATTCAGATACTGAATGATTATTCAGACGTAAAGTTAACACACTGATAATGTTAACATGTGTGGATTGATGAAGGTAAAGATGATTTTTTTAAATACCTAATGATTCAATCTGTAAGCTTATCCACCTTTTTTCAAACGTAACGTTTAACTATAGGCTGGTTGCCCCCTCCACGACACTTTTATTTTCAGTACGGTTAAGTAAGGGTAATTTAGTATTATATATAGAAAATTTTGAAACCAGTCATATCCCCCCCCCCCACCCCCTTCCCCGAAATAGGATTAAATATCTCTGGCTGCCCCTTTCAAAATTGGCTGCTACGTCACTGGTTAACACTTAAAGGAGAAGAATGCTTTCGACACATATATATTATAAACTACACTGCATGCATATCATAACTAGAGTAGAAATGTAAATATCAAAACCACAGTATCCTAATTTGAAAAAAAAATATTAACTTACTAAATCAGACTCCAAAAGTTCTAAACGGCAACTACACGTCACAGGATATAGGTACACACATTTTGATGACGTCATAGTACTTGCTAGCGCTATATGAAAAATATGCCTACGTGCCACAGGCACCTGACTTACTTATTTTTCTTTTAATGAAAAAAATATACACATACTTCACAGGCACCTGACTTATTTATTTTTCTTTTAATGGAAAAAATATACACATACTTAATAATAAACTTATTAAGTATACGTGTATATTTTTTTTTCATTAAAAGAAAAATAAGTAACGTCAGATGCCTGTGCTACGTGCAAGTCTTGTGTGATTTACACACCAATTACTCACACTAAACTTAAAAACATTCCTTAAGGCCGGTACACACGGTAAGGCTTGCCTTATTAGTCGTGGAACTTAAGTTCTAGCCTTAACGTGTGTACACCCTTAATACACATTTATTCGAGCATTACAAGTCTGACTTGGGAATAGAACACTGCTCTATTTCTTAATACATGACTTAGCTGACTTTTATTTCTTAACCAATGAAAACCTTCTACCCAAAGTTCAATCTATTTTTATAAAACCATACACGTTGGTATATTGAAAGGAACATAAAGTATAGTTGAATAAGATAATGATAATATCCGTAAATGCTTCCTCCTCTTTTTAAGAAGTGTGAATGCAATATTCAGTAAAATTACTTCAAAGTCCTATATAGCTTGTAATCTATTATTCCGTTAAATATTGTGCAATATTTATGGCTCAAAACACATGGAATTAATGTAAATGTTGTTTATAATATTGTAAGTATTGCCTTAGCGTGTGGACATGAGAGCCGTACGACCTGCAAAACGTAAGGTTTTAGACTTATAAGGCAAGCCTTACCGTGTGTACCGGCCCTTATATCTACATTTTACATGTCTTAAGGCTGGTACACACGGTAAGGCTTGCCTTATAAGTCATGGAACTTTAGTTCTAGCCTTACCGTGTGTACACTCTTAATACACGTTTTTTGAGCCTTATAAGTTTGACTTAGGAATAGAACACTGCTCTATTTCTTAATACAAGACTTAGCTGACTTTTATTTCTTAACCAATGAAAACCTTCCACCCAAAGTTCAATCTATTTTTATAAAAACCATACACGTTGGTATATTGAAAGGAACATAAAGTATAGTTGAATAAGATAATGAAAATATCCGCAAATGCTTCTGTTAACTTCCTTCTCTTTGTTAAGAAGTGTGAATGCAATGGTCAGTAAAATTACTCCAAAGTCCTATAGCTAGTAATCTATTTATTCTGTTATTCTGCAATGTTTATGGCTCAAAACACATGGAATTTATGTAAATGTTGTTTATAATATTGTAAGTCTTGCCTTAAGGTGTGGACATGAGAGCCGTACGCCCTGCAAAACGTATAAGGCAAGCCTTACAGTGTGTACCGGCCCTAAAGCACCTAAAATATACTCAATGTTTGAATTTCTCGCTGCCCTATATCGTTTTTTAATTATATCTTAGCAAATAATTAGTCTCAAATAAAATACTACCAAAATCTAGAGAATTATGGTGTTCAATATCTTAAAGTTTTATTGAACGCTGAGTTTGTATAACGTATACGAATATGCCCGAAACATCCCGAATACGAGCGTTCAATATCGACCGCCCCGTTGTAAACAAAAAAAAAAAAAAGACGTCTGGTCAAATTCTGAGCTAAATTAAAGAAAGGAAGTGGCATCTAGGTGTTAAGATGTACTTATTTTTCAACCAAAAATGAAATTATTTATTAAAGATTTAGTACGTATTAGACCCATCAAAACTTTAAGGTATTCAATCCCTAATACGACCAAATTCAATGAAATTAAATACATAACAGATACCGGGGTATGTAGACATTGAATTCTCACTTTATTTAGACATATTTCCCATTTATTACCATTAGTATGTATAGTGGGATGTGTCCTAATCTGTGACCTTGAATTTTGGTAAGAGTTATCTCCCTTTTTTTTAATAAATAAAAAAAAAATCAATTAAAAAAAATTTAGCTGGTAAAAAAATTGTTTTCAATTGTCATTCTATTTTTAATGTTTCAATGCATCTTTCCACCGCAGGATTTATTGATATGCAAATTATTTGAATTAAAAAAAAAAAAAAAACGCTTTTCCCCATAGACTTCAATGTAATCTTTTTTAAATAACTACTCCTTAATTAATGACATTTTTTAAATTTTTTCACGGACAATCCTTTCCATTATAAAATGCTTTAAAATAATATCAGAGTAGTATGTACTTGACAGACATTGAAGGGTAGAGATATTGGTCCCGTTAGGGATAGAAATCCTTAATAAACAAATCATATTGCTGGGTAGGGTCATCGGAATGATGCGATATCGAACGCTTACAGGACAGACGTTACATATACTTTGAATTCCGATACTAAAAATAATTAATTTAAGTTATTTAACTTGGAATAATTATTATAAATTATGTGGAAATGTTTAAGCTATGTAATAAAGGAGTTATTGAACTTATATTGGTGAATATAAATTTAACACTCGTTGGCTGTTCAAATGCACTCGCAAGCTCGTGCATTTGTACAGCCAACTTGTGTCAATATTCACCAATATAAGTTCAATAACCCTATATTATCCTGCAGCTGCCCCTTGCATTGATCTAGTAAAGGTAACCTAATCAACTAGGGTTGAAAATAGCTCATTTTGGAGGCCAGATATGAATAAATTTAAGCTTACTTAATTTTTTTATTGTAATCAATAAGTGTCCTCCTTTAATGTGAAAGTCTGAACTATTGCATAGCAGTGTTTTATAATGGTTATTTTGTTTCATGTCTTAGGAGAGGCAGAGATTGACCACAACTTCTCGCAACTTCTCGGGCCTTTCCGACTAGCGGAAAAAACGGCCTCGAATGTATTAGGAAGACGCCATGACAACCCTCCCTTTTCACGATATTTGAAATAAATGCACGGGGACCTTTTATCTGTGGAATATGAAGTTTAACTATATTCAATGTAATGATATTACCTAAAATATACTACAGAAACTTCAAAGGAATTCCATCTCCGTCTAGCCTATATTTTAATAAACAGGAAATTTTTTAAATTTTTAACATCCGGTGATGTTAATACATTCTAAGTTGTTTTTCCGACCCCTGACGAAAAGACCCGAGATGATGCGATTGAGATTGACCAGGAAATATTATTTGAAATTTCGGCCACGCGGTGCGTCACTCTCCCTTTTCTCCCACTTACATCCTTGGGGGACTTACGTTTTTTTTCCAAATTTGTTATTCACTTGTTATTTATTTTCTCAAGAATTTGGTGAGTAAAATTATTCTAATATGTCTTCAATGGGCAAAACCTCAGTTGTCATTCTTGGTCACTCAACTGTGCGTTGTTATCACGGATTCCTGAAGTATGCAGGTGACTTGAAATGCGTTCATACGACAGCTAACTGAATTAAACTTCTGCGAATAATTTTTTTTATTTCTACAAAAGGCTATTCAGTAAGGCTAGTATGACGTCATTTGTAATCACGTCATGTATGCAGAGCCATCATCTGAAATAAGAATAATAGTGACTACAGATATACATTTTGCGCCAAAACGTCGATTCCGTTTTTCGATTTTTCGTTAAATTAAGATATTAAACGATTTTTATTTAATGATTGAAAACAATAAGATTTCCATGAAATTAAATAAAGTAAACTTCGTTGTTGAACCTGATTCTCAAACACAAGAATCTTTATTTTGATAACATCCCATTGGATCTATTTGGTAACACTAGAGCAACATTTTTTTTTTCATCTTTGTAAAATTTTGATTAACTTTTTTTTTCTTTTTTTTTTGGGGGGGGGGGGGGGGGGGAGGCAGGGCGGATAGGTACATTATGCCCTAATCATTATGTATATCTACATGTATATGTCCTTACCTTTAATATAGGCCCATAGTACGCAGCCGCCCCCCCCCCCCCTCCACACACACTTTTTCTAAGGAAAACAAATTAAAATACTGTATACAGGGTTATTTTCACCTCATGTTATTTTTCGTTCTTTCACACTTGAATTCGTCTTTAATTTGTCTTTCATTCGCCCACTTGTGTTTAGGGCCCAAGGAACAAAAATAAAACTGGGGCGAAAATTTCCCTGTATCCAGCAGTTTGGAGAAAATGTAAATTGTCAATTTGAAGCTTTTGCCCTCCCCATCCCTCCTCCCCAACCTTTTGTTGTTGTACGTTTGACACCGAAATTTTTCAGCATGAAATAAAAATTTTGCCAAGATGTTACGGCTAGACCAGCCGAGTCCGAGCATTTTAATTTGCAAGGGCTGTGCCCTTTCTTTCTTCATTTTAATTAATAGTCATTTGAAGAATCTTAAAAATCATGTCATATTAACTTCTTTCAAATGTTATCCATATGCATGTTCAATCTACTTGTATTTCTTTTGTTTGAGGTACAATAAATATCTACCTTAATATTCCTGAATAAATTTCTTTTCTTCTGATAAGTAGGAAAGAGGTTAAGACAAAAAAAATCTAGCCGCTAAATTCTAAATAAACTGTTTGCTAATCATAGTGTACTCCCAATCTTAAAACCAAGTTTCTTTTCTGATGTTTTTTTTTATAAAGTATTCAATTTGTAAGGTTATGAAGCACCCCCCCCCCCACCCCCACCCCCCACCCCCAAGAAAATGGACGGATCATACTACATGTATTATCATACTGATACACGTAAAACATGTTCTTTAAATATTGATTGCTTCGTCAGGAAAACCTCTTTTGAAAAACTATTACTTGGTGTTATTAATTAAATGGAACAAGCTATCGGAAGTGGGGGGGGGGGGTATTCTTTACAGTGCCACCCATTGAAAAAAGACTGTATATTTATTGCGTACAAAAAAGTGGGCTGTTTCTCAATTTATTTCTCCATGTTTTTAAACATCTATCTCAACATATTACTAAACGTATGTTCCTAACATATTAGTTCACTTATTCCACAGCAAAACATCCCTCATAATTGTTGTTAATAGCCCTCTATGCCCTGAAATTAAGATTATTGACAATTTCGTCTATTTATACTGCCATTTTGGTTTGCAAGATATTTCGGTTCAACAAGCTTCGTGCAGATGTCGACTACGAGAGTACTTAATTAACAGAGAAGTAAGGAATATTTTTTTGAAATCAATTTTTTTTACGATTGAGGTAAGAATTTGGAAGAATTTATCCAGAATTAAGCGCAACTTTTTGTGTGCAATAAATATACAGGTTTTACGATGGGTTGCACTGTAGCTCTCCGGTCTGTCAATATATTTTTTCGGGGAGCTACAGTTCTGCAGCTATGCTCAGTGTAATCAGTCGACACCGGTGTAGACGGACGTATGCTATACAGGACTCGGTAGCGAGAATAATAACGTTATACTTCTTCTCATGCATGAAAGTATGATACCAAATAAATTTACAATTATAGTTGTACATGTCCGTGCAGTATACAAACAACACAGATAAACGTAACTGCAATAAAATATAAACAAAGGTAATGCAAGATAACCAGCACGAACACGGGTCGCCATTCCACGCCGATACCCGTGACAATAAAGCAGTCAGGTGTAACGAATGCGAGGAGTATACCCTACAAGTAGAGCTTTTCTAAAAAGCTTACCGTCTTTAGCATTAATCTTAAACAGTTAACTGATCTACACCTATCAGGCCATATAATTCTTTTCAATTTTGTATTTCTACATTAGCTTTTTACTGGCATTAGCCCTACCACGGTTGTCGCTCGGTCATCTCCGTAAACTTTGACTGACCGAGAGCTTTCGGCAAACCTCGGCTGATTCCATTCCCTTCTTCAAATAAGAAAGGAGAAAAGAATAATAACAAATTGTAAAGCCTGCAAGCTATGAAAATCAAATTTTATTTATAATGAAATTTAAGAGACTTATTCATTTATTGCTATAAAAAATACCATGTTATTAAGAATTAATTACTGCTGATTTTGCTGTTCGTTTTGTCATTTTTTTAAGATTGGAAATCTTGCAAAATTGTTAAGTCGTACGAAAATTAGATCATCAGAAAGTTGTCTCTCTTGCCTTGAACAGCATTTCAACCAATGAAATAGTTGAAAATTTTCTCCTCATGCAATTTCTACCAATCACAAAAGAGAGGAAGTGCATAGTCCGAAGACTGTAAAAAACTTCAACTATATAATACCGTCTTCCAAGGAAGACGGTAATTATTGATATATCGTAGATAATGCTATCGAAAACGGCGTATGCCTATTTACGAGTCGCGTTCAGCTTTAAATATCTAATAGTATCCTTTATTATCGGCCGCAGCAGCGGCCGATCTATTTGTGATTGTGTTAGAAAGTGCACATGGGGAAATGAGACGTTATTTTTCATTAGGTCAGGAAAATATTTCTCAAATGATAACAAGTAGAAAACCATGAGTAAAATATTTTCAAAAATTGCTTTGAATATAGTGTTAATTGTTGCTACTATGTTTCAATTTCTTCATCATTTCTCATCAGATAATTGATAATTTGTGGTTATGTAAAAAGAGTTAACAATAGATACTCCCTAGCCTGGGAGTGTATAAGATATGAAAGGAAATCGTCATGATTTTCCGGATAAAAATGACGTGTAAATGTGCATGGATTGGTGAATAAAAATTGAAAAAAAATTCAACCAGTAAAAATTGATTTGAACATGCTCTACGGCTGCAAATAACACAAAGAAATTTTTCTACATTTTGTACTGCGCATTGCAGCACAGCCATGGGCACTATCACGTGACCAAGATCCAGGGTATCAGCACCTGGTTCATCTTGAGATACCTACATCTTTATTTTGATGGCAATAAATTCTTATCATTTATTGCTGCCCTTTTTACAAAGATGAATCTATTTATAAGCAAAAGGAGGAAATGTCTATTTTTTATTTTAATTAATTATTTATTTTGCTTTGAAGACAGCCAAAAATAAAAATGAATCAACTAATTCACCTTTGAATACTAGTATCTTGACGTGCTTTCCTTTCATGGACACTTTGAAAATTGTAAAAGAAATTTGTTTATGCTAAATTTTGTTTGCGGCCGATTTGATGCTTTGCATCAATTTAACTTGTTAAATACTCTGAAATTAATTCAAAGCAGTTACATGTAGGAGGAGAAAGGGATTTACCAGGAGAAATTTTCAAAATATTGTTTTGCTGGATTGGTTGGGATTTTGACATTTGAATTTCGGACCGAGTTGCATATTCATTGGACCATGAGTAATACAATAAATGTAAAGTAAAATTAATCCTATTAGGTAGAACCTATGTCGAAAAAGTCTTTGTCACAAGATTTGCAAACTTTTCAAAACGATAAATTAGTACTTGCTTATCAATCAGTTAAACCTCGTGATATGTTTCCTTATTATGCCCCCGTAAACGAAGTTCGGGGGTATATAGATTTTGTCGTGTCCGTCCGTCTGTCTAGCTGTCTCTCTATTATTTGTCTCTGTCTTTCTCTCTATTGGTCTGTTTGTCCGCAAAAACTTTAACCTTGCTAATAACTTTTGGAGCTATGCCTTTCATATTTTACGTGTGTATTCCTTGTAAAAAGACCTTTCTTTTGGTTTCACTAAATTTGACCTTTTGACTTTGGGGTTTGGCCCACTTTTACACAAAAATTCACAACTTTGACCATATTTTTTGAGCAGTAAATACCAGGACATTTATACTTCACATATGTATTTTTTGTGGAAAGACCTTTTATTTGATACCAACAACTTTGACCTTTGACCTTGGAGATTTCCATACTTATGAAAAAACTTTTACCTTAGCCATAACTTTTGAACGAGTAAGGGATAGGGCTTTCATATTTCACATATGTAATTCTTATGAGAAAAACCTATTATTATTACAAATACTGTAGTCAAAATTCTTTATTTATACTTAAATCTACTGGTTCAATGATAGGCGCTGTAAAAAAATCACGAGCGGAGCTGAACGGCGTTCATGCAGAATATTCATGTAAGCCACGCGATTGATCACACAATGAAACCAAAAAATTAGATAGTTATTCCTAAAACAATTTATTTCATGGAATTGAAGTATACTTTCCCCCAAGCATTGGATAGATGGCAATGCACAGTTTAATGATTCTGGGTTGGTATATATTGTGATTTACTTTCAGAGGTATAATTTGAATAAGGTTCTAAAATTACCCATACTCCGTTTCTTTTTCTTGGCCTTAACACCTGTCTTTTCCTAGAATCCACACCAATTTAAACTTTAGTTTTACTCCTATGTAGCCGCACTTTAAAAGAAAGCAAAGAAAATGACCCAAGGTACAATACTTTATTAGTGGTATTTCATTAATATTGACGGTTGATTAAAGTCTTTGAAATGAAATGGAAACCCGAAACCCATAATTATTGGGTTTGTTCTTTTGTTTCATTGATTCTGAAATTCAAAACAGCTGAAACAAGTGGATGTTTGAGAGCTTTAGAAAGAAGCTTAATTTTATTCATTCATAATAAAGGAAATTATAAAATAATAAAAATCGAACAAATCCTTTTAAGTGAAACTCTATATAATTTAAAACAATAGTGTCATAAGCGTAGAAAATTAAACAAAATTAAAAAAAAGTACATTTAATAGCTTGGAGAAAAGCAGATAGCACAAAAAGATTCTGAGGTTTGAAGTGAAGATTGAAACCTAGCCTCCTATTCTGAGTAACAAAATGTTGAAAAACGTAACATATTTCAACTTAATTATAGTATTTCCTTTAATTCAGTCTAGCGATCCTTGTATGAGTTTCAATGAAGACAGAATTGTAGTGTAACGTGTATGGGTCCGTGAATTTGAGTATAGATCCTTAATCAACCAAATGAATTAAACAAATGATTATGTAAACAAGAGATAGATCACTGATTAAACAAATGATTTGAAATGATAAATGACAAAGCATATATGAAAAACAAACGAGTCAATATATACATATATTATAAGGATTTCCTATCCTTAACATAAACAACAACTAATGGGCATGTATCTGGTATGTGTCCTGGATGTATCTGTACCAGTATCAGGTCAGGTATGTATCTCGATCCGGGACTCGGATAGGTCGTTGACAGGTACGTTTCAGGTTTCTGTCTTATACCCAGACAGATGAAATAATTATTACGAGGTAAATTTTCACTTTATTCCCTCAAAATACAATGAACTTTAAACCCAGTATACTAGCCACCGTATACTGTAATAAATCCTTCAAAATCCCGTACCTTACAATTACGCTTTTGCCGACCGTCACTTATGAGCTCCAACTGGCAACTGCCAGCTTTCAACAGAACGCTCTTTTATACAGTGAGGATCACCCGGACTACCCTCGGCCGCTATCGTAGAACACTACGATAAAGTCCGGGTGACGTAATTCATCTAGCATCCCGAGCCCGATCTGTCACAGTAGGAAAGAAACTTTTTGTGAATCCTATAAAAATCATAAAAGATATAGGGTTACGACTCTGTTTGAAGCAATGCGAAAGACACCCGTCGTGCTTTTCAATCAATTTCAATCGGAAAACATTTGAATGTGAATTGTTAAATGTGTTGGGAAATTCATCAACACGGTTTGTCAATAATAGAAACTATATTTTTGAAGAACTTACAAAAGACGTAAGAACATAACTTTAATTGTTACAAATATGATGTAGGATTTTAAATATTTATTATACAGCTGAAGGCGTTAATTTGATTTGTAAACACTTTTCTTAAATACAAAAATAACACAGTAAAAACATTAATCAAGAAAAATAATCGAACGTCTAGATCAGATCAATGTATGTTATAAATGTAGGATGACAACAGAACACTTTGTGGAGATTCATTATGTATGTTATAATTGTAGGATGACAACAGAACACTTTGTGGAGATTCATTATGTATGTTATAACTGTAGGGTGACAACAGAACACTTTGTGGAGATTCATTATGTATGTTATAAATGTAGGATGACAACAGAACACTTTGTGGAGATTCATTATGTATGTTATAATTGTAGGGTGACAACAGAACACTTTGTGGAGATTCATTATGTATGTTATAATTGTAGGGTGACAACAGAACACTTTGTGGAGATTCATTATGTATGTTGTAACTGTAGGGTGACAACAGAACACTTTGTGGAGATTCATTATGTATGTTATAACTGTAGGGTGACAACAGAACACTTTGTGGAGATTCATTATATATGTTATAATTGTAGGGTGACAACAGAACACTTTGTGGAGATTCATTATGTATGTTATAATTGTAGGATGACAACAGAACACTTTGTGGAGATTCATTATATATGTTATAACTGTAGGGTGACAACAGAACACTTTGTGGAGATTCATTATGTATGTTATAACTGTAGGATGACAACAGAACACTTTGTGGAGATTCATTATGTATGTTATAACTGTAGGGTGACAACAGAACACTTTGTGGAGATTCATTATATATGTTATAATTGTAGGGTGACAACAGAACACTTTGTGGAGATTCATTATGTATGTTATAATTGTAGGATGACAACAGAACACTTTGTGGAGATTCATTATGTATGTTATAACTGTAGGATGACAACAGAACACTTTGTGGAGATTCATTATGTATGTTATAACTGTAAGGTGACAACAGAACACTTTGTGGAGATTCATTATGTATGTTATAACTGTAAGGTGACAACAGAACACTTTATGGAGATTCATTATGTATGTTATAATTGTAGGGTGACAACAGAACACTTTGTGGAGATTCATTATGTATGTTATAACTGTAAGGTGACAACAGAACACTTTGTGGAGATTCATTATGTATGTTATAACTGTAGGGTGACAACAGAACACTTTGTGGAGATTCATTATGTATGTTATAACTGTAGGATGACAACAGAACACTTTGTGGAGATTCATTATGTATGTTATAACTGTAGGGTGACAACAGAACACTTTGTGGAGATTCATTATGTATGTTATAATTGTAGGATGACAACAGAACACTTTGTGGAGATTCATTATGTATGTTATAACTGTAGGGTGACAACAGAACACTTTGTGGAGATTCATTATGTATGTTATAACTGTAGGTGACAACAGAACACTTTGTGGAGATTCATTATGTATGTTATAATTGTAGGGTGACAACAGAACACTTTGTGGAGATTCATTATGTATGTTATAATTGTAGGGTGACAACAGAACACTTTGTGGACATTCATTATGTAACAATTATTCCACCTGTATTTCTACGTCATCATCCAAGAAAATCTGCATTGCTACAGGTAGGTCATTTTTCTGCTTATTTTTGGAAATATATTGATTAGAATTGCAGGCACACTTAAGGACAGATGATACAAACAAAATTTTGTCAAAGAATTTAAAAATAACAGGTTGGGTCATGTTTAAATCTGTAAAATAAATCACTTTCACCGCGTAGTTTTTATTTTTTTTAATTCAAATTTCCACAAAAATGGAATTTGAAGTGAAAAATATTTGTATAGATTATTAAAGATGGATTCAGGAGGGCATATATTTGAACATAAAAGAAGGTTTACAATTTTTTTATTTTCTAGAAATTTATTATTTGCATCATTTGCATTGAAATTATGCCAAAACATACATACAACTCCAGGCATCCACATTTTGTTTGTATTTCTGTCCTTAACTTACATTGTAAAATTAATATCATTTCACAGGACTTTTGGGCTTAATCACTGTTCGTTATCAGCATACGAGATTTCTTCTAAAACATTTTTTTTCAAATCCTATAACAATTAAAATGCGTATGGAATATGCTTTGCAAGCTTCTCAATTGTGTAACGATTCTTAAATATTAGAATCATCCACTGTTATATGTTTTAAGTTAGCTAAATGTTTCTTTAAAGAATGTTCAGAACCTGTCCCTTTCCTGGAAAATGGAATTATTCTACGTCAGAACTATTATCCTCCTTCTGTAACATTTGGCTGTCAACAGAACTACATTGCCGTAGGTCAAGGGAACACAACAAACTGTACACCCGGAGGGAAATGGTCACCTCATTCTTTGTTCTGCGAATTCCTGGGTATTACAGATCTTATTAATACATTTGCTGTAATTTGTTGATCAAACCTTAAATATAACACCACAATTGGAAATCGTAATATTCTTTATATATTTATAATTTAACTTCTCTTTTATGCATATCGTATATAAGATTATTTTGTTTTGACGATCGTTTTAAAGGTTCAATACGATTACAAAGCGGAAGTTCGCCAAACGAAGGCCGGGTTGAAATTTCTATTAGCAACACATGGGGAACCATTTGTGATGATTCTTGGACGGAAACAGAAGCTCGGGTTGTTTGCCAAATGATGGGTTATACCGGGTAAGTATTTTATAGAAAGCCACAGGGACCCATGTTATCAGTCTTCATATGACCAAAATATCTATCCTGACTTGGTCAAGAGAATACATGTAAAGATCATGACGTGGTCATGTTTGAAATCCTGACTTTGCAAGAATTGCAATGAATTATATGTAATATGACTTGAGGGTTTCAAGTGACTTTACGTACCCGTTAAAGGGAATACTTGTTTCATGCTGTATAGCTTTAACTTACTTGCAACTGGCGCTTAACTGATCATTTATTTACTTTCAGTATTGCCACTCCAAGAACTGCTGCCTATTTTGGGGAAGGCGAGGGCCCTATCTGGTTAGACGGTGTACAGTGCTCGGGGTCGGAATCTCATCTGCTGTTGTGTGAACATTCCCCGATAGGAAGCCATAATTGTTATCATTTTGAGGATGCCGGTGTTACATGCGAGTGAATCTCTACCTGCTTGGTGGTGAAAGGGATGGCGCTCCCAGCATTTCCCCACTGTTTGAAAACGAAACATTTATGTTAATGAAAACTATTTTAAAAACATTTGGAAATTAAATGTTTATGAGCTAATTTATGTTTCAATATTCTGCTTACGTATTTCTTATGTCTGTCATTCAGGAAAGACTTTTTGCAAAAATTGAATTATTTTACTGACTGAATCATGTTTCTGTAATTCTTGTACATGACAACTGTTGATCATATAAAATTCTGGTACTTCTGATGAAAGGAAAAAAAAAAGAAAAATAAGATTTAAGTCCTGCTAACTTTCTTTGTAGAGGAGACAGGTTTCGATTTAATGTTTTGTTAGGTTTTTGATTTCAAAATTGTTAATTACAACATTGATTATCAATTTATGTCGAGTATACCGTATCAAAAGAAGCCTGACTGATTTCTTAATGTCTTTAAAAATACTGGTAAAATCAATTGATATGTAATGTAATACACCTTTTAATTCATTCAAAAGGTCTCATTTATATTAAATTATATAACATACTTTGCCTATGTCACAATGAGCTACGTCAAAAATGTATTAATCCGCTTGACGCTACTGTTTAAAATACCCTCAATTTGAAACCGTTTTTAGAGGGAAAATTTTCTCATCATATACACTGAAAATAAATAAGGAATGAAGCTTATTTTAACCTTTTGATATGCTATACGATATAACATAACTTGGGCCAGTTTACGCTTTTCTTATAAACCGTTGTTATGTTACATCGTATAACATACGTTAAAAAAAGCTTCAATCCTAATAGATATTTTTTCATCAATCCTGCAAAGTGCAAAATATTCAAAATAGTTTGAATTGCAATTTCTTATAAATGCTAAAATTTTACCAGACAGAGCACAGTGTATGACGATGGACAGATCAGAACTAAAAGTTTGATGGGGGGGGGGGCTTAAATTTTAACACCCCCAGGGGGTCATGATTTGAACAAACTTGAATCTACACTACCTGAGGATGATTCCCTATAAATATCACTAAGCATGGCTTTAAAGTACTTGAAAACAAGATTTTAAAAGGTTTCCCTAGATATTCCTATGTAAAACTTTTATTGGCCATTTTGGTCCCACCCTACCCCCGGAGGTCATGATTTGAACAAGCTTGAATCTACACTATCTGAGATTGATTCCACATAAGTTTCATCTTTCCTGCCTCAATGGTTCTTGAGAAGAAGATTTTTCCAATATATTCCTATGTAAAACTTTGATTGGCCGCCATTTTAGCCCCACCCTACCCCCGGGGGTCATGATTTGAACAAACTTGAATCTATAGTACCTGAGGATGATTCCACATAAGTTTCATCTTTCCTGGTCCAGTGGTTCTTGAGAAGAAAATATTTAAAGATTTAATTTTCCTGTATATTCATAAGTAAAACTTTAATCGGCCATTTTGGCCCCACCCTACCCCTGGGGGGTCATGATTTGAACAAACTTGAATCTACACTACCTGAGGATGATTCCACATGAGTTTCATCTTTCCTGGCCTAGTAGTTCTTGAGAAGAAGATTTTCTAAAAATGCCATTAATTTTTTTCTAATTCATAATTATCTCCCCTTGGAAAAGGGCGCAGCCCTTCATTTGAACAAACTTGAATCCCCTTTACCCAAGGATATTTTGTAGCAAGTTTGGTTGAAATTGGCCCAGTGGTTCTTGAGAAGAAGATGAAAATGTGAAAAGTTTACAACAACGACAACGCCAACGACAACAACGACGCCAACGACAACAACGGACAAATTTTGATCAGAAAAGCTCACTTGAGCCTTTGGCTTAGGTGAGATAAAAAGTTTATGCACACCGCACAAATGGCCGTAGCATTAGCTCTTTGAGCCTTTGGCACAGAAGAGCTAAAAACAGTATACATGTACACCTATATACTGGCTATGAGGACAAAAGCTAGTTTATCATCCCCCAAGACAACAACTATTCCCCAAGATGCAGCCGAGGGAAATAGTTTGTTGTCTAGGGTGATGATAAACAAGCTATTTTCCGAATAGTAAGTAAATAGGTGTTTTATTATGGCACCTGATCCCACCTCTGATGTTTCGGGGGTCCGTGTTTGCTCTGCTCTTATTTTGTATAGTTTTATGAACTTTGAGATTGAATACTGTTCGTTATCTCCATATCCTTCTATTATATACTGAAGCTGACTTAATTATATGTAAGGTCCGATCTGGATAAAACCAAAAGAGTTACGAAATGAAAAATTGAACTTACCTTCTGCATTAATCTTAAGCTTGGCATGGACTCATCTGTTTTTGTGTGTGTTCCAAGTGTATACTTTTTTATCCTTGAGGTTAAAAAAAAAAACATATGGAAAAAAAAATAGACGACTTTCACATTAAATTTTTCAAAAGTTATTCCCCTTTGCAGGGTCAATCCAGCGTAAGGCCCTGTTTTCCCTCTGTTAACCTTATCAAATTTATTGGTCAGTCTCTTAAAAATAAAATCTGTACTGAATATCGTTCATTAAGATTTTCATGTTGCCCCAAACTTCGGCAATACAGGTATAGATCTAAATTGTCCAATAACGTTTGAAGATTGAAAATAATAACAGGTAACTTACAAAGGACAAAGTGGGAAAAATGAGAGTTATGCCGACAAGGGAGATAACTCTTAGTAGTGTGAAATTCATCAAACTCAATTGCATTTCAAATTTTACATGAAAAGCTTCAAGTTACATGTAGTATTTGCAAGTCTAAAAGCAATATGATAAGAAAATCTTATTCCTTTTTAAAAGTATTACCATATTCAAGATTATACTGGTTAAACTTTAAGAATCTGTTTTGGAGTCCATTCTAGGCATTATATAGGTGTTTACAAAGATGAGCTTCAGTCACCATCCTGGAATGCATATCTAAAATCACATAAAAATTCTCAATCTCAAACACAATTTATATTCATAAGGATTAAAAGGGCAGATATGTAAAAACAAAACTGTTACACCATTATTGCACTCAAAGATAATAATTTCCTTTACCATCTAATGTGATGTTTTAAATACTGTAAAAAGAAATAATTCAGTGAGTGGAACTTTACATCAAATTGTTGCTGTTTCTTTTTTTTGCATCTTATTTGTTAGGTTAAAAACATTTTAAATAAATACTTAATTGTTATAACAGTATTTTTAAACTTCACCTGCATTTTGATATAACGTGCCCGTGTTGATGGATACACCTGGGTGCTGACCAAGACAGCTCACTGGCTCAACATGGTCAATATTTTCAGTTTTTGGTAACCCACGTCTCCATTATGTAATACACTGAAAAAAAACACCCCCCTTAGTTTACATGCAACACACAGTCATAAAGTAATTAAATAATTGTTGATTTTATGCATTCCTCACCTTTAGCTAGGCCCTAGAACTTGCAGACGTCAGACTTCTCTTTCCAGTGACGTCACTGGTAACGTACATGCCGGAAGGTATATTTTATAAGTTTTATACGGACGGTACCCACTGTATATTTGATAATTATCTAGATGAATCATTTACTCCCTTTTGAGATTTGTTGTGAAATTATTGTGAATTTCTTTTTTTTTTAAAATATATTTTTGCTCTTGAATTCGGATTGATTATTCCAGCATACCCAGTACATATGGCCCATATCCTGGAATGTTCCCACCTGGATACATGGTACCTCAACAGCAATACCCACAGCAATGCATGTATGGAGGACCACCAATGCCACCACCACCGTTGGCACACTCACAGGAAGGGGTAGCTGTACAAAGTCCTGCTATGTTCCCAAATGAAATTCCCCACAGACATGGCCAGGAATTATCAAATGGTTCTTCACCATTGAAACCTGGAGACACCAGCAGCTGTGAATCTGTCCTGCCAGCTGCAGCAGTGTATCATCATCAGCAGCCAACATTTACTGCAGCAGTGCACCAGCAGCAGCAGAAATCCACAGTTACCTGCAAGAGCCTACCAGGGTTTCCACTAATACCGAGTGGTGATATATCACCTGCTGGTAGACAGTGGAACACCATGGTGTCACAGGATGGTCTCCAAGTTCCTGTAATTTCTCACACAGACTTACAGGACAAAGATGTTTCTGAAGGCAGTTCATCTGAGTTTTGGCCACCGAGTAGTAAGCAATCAACTGCTGGTTGTCAAATAACTTCAGATGCTGAATATACCACTAACTGCCAACAACCACTGGACTTGACACCAAATACACAGCCGTCTAGGAGTGATCCTTCGTCTGAGCATAGCAACAAGTCAGTGTAAATGCTCAGGCATCCAGCAATGTAGAGGAGTCCTCCTACCAAGAGCTGGTAACAGACGAAAAGGGAACAGCAACCTCTTCACTGATTGAGCTGCCAATTCATAATGAGAAGATTAGTGAAGCGCTGAATGCTTATCCCACACTGTCTGTACCAGTAACAGCTGTGTACCAAGACAACACTGAAAGTGACAGCACAGGTGGCTCAACCAGGTTTACTTGGAGTGCTGCCGACAAGGACTTTCCTCCCACATACAGAGAGTGCCTTGTTTGTGTACTCCACTTTGTAGACCATGGGCTGGGCATCCCATCTGGGCTGCCACTAGAAAATAAATGTTGGGTTGTGCCATGGCCCATCACATTAACATAGATCATTTGCTAAATAAATTCCCTGAAATGCTTTTACCCAGCTTTAATACTTAC
The DNA here is from genome assembly GCF_032062105.1 of Saccostrea cuccullata. Lineage (NCBI taxonomy): Eukaryota > Metazoa > Mollusca > Bivalvia > Ostreida > Ostreidae > Saccostrea > Saccostrea cuccullata. Next base: position 39,183 of record NW_026941467.1, read on the forward strand.
TGAGTTCTTTGACTTAGGTTTATTACCTAGTGTTGGTTTTATTCAAGTAGTGTAGTAATATACTCATTTTTAGTATTCTAGTACTTTGGTTAGTATTTAGAACTTAATGATCAGTAGACTGTAGTGTTACAAATACTAGTTTTTACTGCAATCTGACCTTATTCAGATTTATATAACTCATATATATAATTTAAGTAACTAACATTAAATTTAGAATTGGCAAATAACTTTGGTAGTTGAACTTAATAGTATCAAATTAAATAACTGCACAAACTACGTAAGATAAGTTCTAATATTGCTATTTATAATTGGAAGCAGCTTCTTATAATAGTACTACTTCCTTCATTTAAGAATAAAAGGGAGGGGAAATAGTATAGATTGTAGTTTGTAGATGTAAATAGTGTAGATTTTAGTTTGTAGATCTAAATGGCAGTATAGTTGTTAAGTTTTACATAATCAATAGTTGCAACAATCTTAAAAGTCGTGTATTAAATGCATAACATTTAAGTAATAGATTTAAAGTAACTAATTTGCACCTGAGGCAGTATCTGAGCATTGCTCAACCATCCCTTACATTATAAGAACATAATGTCTAGTGCAACTCAAAGTGTTTAGTGTTTAACAAATCATTGTTAGTACAGTAAATATATCATTAGTTATAACTAAAGACCCATATACTTTGGTCGAAACCATTCATTGTTAATCTGTATCAGTGTAAACTACATAGCATTGCTCAATGCACGTGTAGTTTATATATGTGCAGTATTAACTATCATGATTATAGTACTTAAAGCTCACTTATATTAGTAAGCATTTAGTATACTTTATTTTATCTGTAGCATTTGAGATTTTAGTAAGAAGCTAGATGAATTAAGCAGTACTATAACAATAGACATTACTTTTTTGGAAAGTTACTGTTATATATTGAGTGAGCATAGTGAATATAGTATCTTTATTGCTCAATCAAAGCAGATTAAATGTTAATTAAATTAGTACAACTTTATTTAGTACTACTTAGGCTATAATTAGTATAATCAGGTCAAATCTGGGTGAAACATATTCAGGCAGTATATAAAGTCAAAATACTGCAATGATCTATTCTATTGCATGCCCTTGACCCAGTTCCTAAGGTTGTTCAGAAATACTTCGAACAGGACTGGTGCGATCATGCAACTTATGCATTCTGTTGGATATACCTGGCTGATATCAGTGACGGTATATCATGTCGGATCACCTCATGTATATAGGCACTGCTTTCCGTCAGATACCCGGCTGACCATTCTCAGTGACGGTATTGGGCTGGATTGCTCTATGTATATAACCTTATGCGTTCCGTTAGATACCCGGCTGACCATTCTCAGTGATGGTATTGGGCTGGATTGCTTTGTATATAGTTATATGTCATACATTTTCCATATCATACCTGGCTTACTAATGTTAGACAGTGACGGTACTGATGCGGAATGTGTTTTGTAAATATGTTTTCATTAGTATTATTTCATAGGTTCTTCGATCAATAGTCAGCAAATATTCTTCAGTTAGTTTAGTTCTTAGGATAAGAAAATATTCTTAATTTAGGTTAGGCTTAAGTTAGTTTAAGTTATATAGTATTAGGCATTGTTATATTTAAGGTGACGACATACATAATAAGATTATCGTAATATAATTTAAGTTAATTATTAGAATACATCACAACAGTTTAGTTAATTTATCTGTTGTAAAGATCTAACATAGGCTGCACTCCGGCACAATATAATTATGTAAATCAGTTGTATACATGATTAAGTTATACTGGTACAACTGAATTTCACTCGACTAAAACCATTTGTCATGAAACCATTCAGTTACAGGACTCTCATGGAAGTAGGTCAGTGTTAGGTCATAGGTAGATTCCTTTTGACTATGAATTAAGTGTAAAAATATAAGGAATGTATAACAGACAACATGGAATATGTATGGCTAAATTAATATGATCATTTGATCTAGTGTGGAAGATGCATGCGGATTTAATTCGCAAATCATTGAACCATATTCAATCTTGCCACATATTTACATGTCTATCCTGCGGAACTAAGGCGCTAGAAGTAATTCCGGCCAAGTTCATGGGGATACATGTTTTAGTTCATACGTTTTCCATGACATATTAAATAATAATTAGATCTTTATTGTTTACATTCCTCTAATAAAATTACAGTAATTGCCCCTAGCTTTATTAAATAAAACGGGGAGGAATGTAGTGAAATTGCATATGTAAACAAGTCCACTATGACCTTTCACCCTGACCTCATAGCTATCCACCCATGCCGGCACGTTTCCTACCGCAGTCGAGAATTACCAGTCAAACCCTTCACCACGTTTTCCTGTGTGTTATATTGTTGCATGTACAATGTACCTGTGTTTACCTACTATGTAAACCTGGGTGTTCGTCGCCACCTTTTATGGTAAGGTAGGTGATATTTATGCATAGTAAAATGCCTTATTTTACTACAATATCTACCGATGACCGAGTTCAATTTTATGTGCCTCTACCGATATCCGATACACATGACGAGATAGGAGATTTTTTTATGTAAACTTTGTTAACTGTTTAAACCAATGCGAACTGATAACATTATGCCAGACATGAAAGTGGACGTAAGGTAAACAATGTGAAATAAATTGAAACATTAAATACGCACACGACAAGTCAACAACGCACACATGTAAGCTTCAGTTGTGATTGGGTTTAACCAAATATCATAATAATGTTTATGTCAAAAAAAGATTTTATGTCAAAAAAATATTATAATTATTAAAATACATGCAACTTCTGATCTAAGGACCCGTTATGCATGTTATAAGAAGGATTTTATAGATGGTCATATCACTATGATTGCTCTTCTTCCTGAATAATAGGTTAAGCCCTAAGTGCCTATTGAAATTATTTAACATAAAGGCCTATTGATTGTTATGTTAAATAATATCTTGATTAGTTCTCCAAAATCACTTAAACTATTATGGAAAAATAGTTAGTTGTGGAAGTCAGCCATACTTTTATACAAAAAGTTCCTGTATTTTAAGTGAAATTATGTAGTCCCTAGCAACAATAAATTTAAGATCTAAGGACCCGTTATACATGTTATAAGAAGGATTTTATAGATGGTCATATCACTATGATTGCTCTTCTTCCTGAATAACAGGTTAAGCCCTAAGTGCCTATTGATATTATTTAACATAAAGGCCTATTGATTGTTATGTTAAATAATATCTTGATTAGTTCTCCAAAATCACTTAAACTATTATGGAAAAATAGTTAGTTGTGGAAGTCAGCCATACTTTTATACAAAAAGTTCCTGTATTTTAAGTGAAATTATGTAGTCCCTAGCAACAATAAATGTTTAACGCACTGTTTTCTTTTTTCTCTTTATAGCAAAAACTAAATGATAATTTGATTAATAAATTAAATTTGAAATAAAATAAAAAGGATTAGATTTATAGTCAACCTACATTTATCATACATGTATGTAATAATATGAATTTACAAAATATACAGCCTTCTCATTCTCAAACATAGGTTTTCACACACATGTAAAACACCTTTTTAATTGTTTATGTAACATGTGCCTGATAATACACATACTATATTCATCAACATATGTAATGAGAGCTTTAGAATACAAGTTAACCATAATTTATTTATGTACATTAGTATATTTAATGTGTGGTTTATAATGCACATAAACTATATATATACATGACATTTGTGCTTTATAAAACACATGTAAACCATGAGTTCATTAACGTACGTGTAACATGTGGTTGACTATACACATGTAAACCATGTGTTCATTAACGTATGTGTAACATGTGGTTGACTATACACATGTAAACCATATGTTAATTAACGTACGTGTAACATGTGGTTGACAATATACATGTAAACCGTACGTTTATTAACGTACGTGTAACGTATGGTTGCACATAACATATGTTACACGTACGTTTCACGTACGTAACACATACGTGTATTCCAAACATTCGTTTAACGTACGTTATGTGAAACGTATGTAGTCACACATATGTTATACGTACGTTGTACCACATACGTGAAACGTATGTTTGCAATACACGTATGTGATACGTACATTTCACATACGTGATACATGTGTTATGTGCAACCATATGTAACACGTACGTGGCACAATCTGCTGTGTATATATGATATGTACGCCGTCTATTTCAAATGCCCTAAATATATAATTTACATGAAAAGGGTACAAATTTTTTTGGTAACCCTTTTTAAAGTTTTGGATATTTTCCTAAGAAAGGCTTAGTTTTTGTTATACCTACAGAGATTTAACAGAAGTTAAGGTTTCGTCAAAGGTCAACATGTCTAAAAAATTATTTTTACAATAGCTCCAAAACTGTGAGTGGTATAAAGTCAAAATGTTTACAATTTATAAATATATCATTGATTAATGGGTAGAAAGTATCACTTGATAACAAATATTTTAAAAATATATATTTTTTGATAAAAATTTTATCAGAAAATGTGCATATTTAAAGAGAAATGCACCTGCTTAATTCTGTCCTTTTTGTGAAAACCATCACTGCAGAAATAATATATGTTTATCATTGAAGGGCAAGTTGGACGTGATTGGTCTCTGAAAGTCTGTTATTGAAAGCATGACATGCATAAAGACAAGACCCCTGAAGAATCCGCCATTTGCATTGTACTTTCACTTTCAAGTCTTAACATTTGGACAAAATTAACAGAGAAAACAACTTTACAGAGGCTATCCAAGTCCAACGTGCCCTTCATTGATAAACATATTTTGTTTCTGCAGTGATGGTTTTCACTAAAAGCACGGAATTAATTAGGTGCATTTTCTGAAAAAATATGCATTTTTAAAAAGATTTTTTCTCAATTTAAATATTTTTTCCAAGTATTTTTTATCAAGTGATACTTTCTATCTGTTAATCAATGAAAAACTGATACAATATAAAAGATTTAACTTTATACCTCATATAGTTTTGGAGTTATTGTAAAAATAATTTTTTGGACATGTTGACCTTTGACGAAACCTTAAAAAGCCCATTTAAATTATAACGAATTTGCTATTGCTTTAAAAATATGCCCAAAAATATACTAGTAATATGCAGTTTTACAGGAAAACATATTTCATATAGGAAATACTAACGGATCATCAACATCCCCTTTTCTCATTATTATATACAGTGCATACAAAGAAAGGAAGTTATATCCCGTCGTCATCTTGTTTCAGCTTTTCAATATTTTTCTTGTCTGAGATAAACCCAACATGTAACTGTAATGAAAAAAACTGAAATTATAACTTTAAGGTTGTTTATTGGAAACTTTTTGTATTCCGTTACAGGTAATTTAGCTTCTCAGTATGAGGCAATTACTATATAATATTGTTGATTGTGAAATATTTTGCTCTTATTTAAAAAAAAAAGCATAACTTAAATATTTATGAATACTAATATCTTATATATGATATAGAAATCCTAGATTTACAATAATCAACAAAGTCGGATGACGAAGTATTGATCACTACATGTATATTTTAAGTCATGTTTTTTTTTTTGTTAAATTTAAAAGTAAATTATGAAAAATGAGGTAGATGATAAACATTTTAATTATTATTATTGCATGTATTTCCATCAAATGTATTACAGTCACTTATTCGTCGTTCGTTTTTGTCATTTTTTTTTTATTTCTCTTGGTTCTAAATTCGAAGGTTAAAGGAAAAAGAATAAAACTAATTCGCATTAAATTGGGAAAAAAACAAACAAACGAAAAAAAAACAACACGCAATTGTCTGCTTTACTTTTGAATATAATCACCCATGGTCTCCTTCGTTTAAAACATATTTTTTTTTAAAAATGACGAGCCTTAAATACAGACAAGAAGTACAAAAATCTGATAGTCTCCTTGAAATAGTTGTAGTTTCTTTTTTAATTAAATAAAGCATCAAAAATGATTGTTAAACTGTAATAATTCCTTGGCGTCCAAAGAAAATTGAAGAGGTGGGCTTTTTGCTTTTTGCTTTTGTGGCTGTGGGGTGGGATTTACACTGCAAACTGTAACTACTGAAAGTTCGGGGGGGGGGGGGGGGCTAAACCTAAGCTCCAGTGTTAAATGACTATGTTTGGTAATGAATCAAAAACAAAGGGAAGTCCCCTGAATTTTGTTGAAAATATTATTCTATATTTATCACTAGCTTGAATACAATCTGGTCATAATAACCTCTCTGCTAAAATTTAGAGCAAATTTTGGTTGAAAAACAACGCGTAGCAGGCAGTACATTGCAAAATAGGTGTATACAATATACAATTATATCCGCCAGGAGTCTTTATCAATCATGCAAGTTTGTGGTCTGTGTCAATTTCCTAAATGTACAAGCGACAATTCAAACCAAAACCGCATGAGAAAAAAATACAAAAAAGTGTACTTCTTAGGTTATAAAGCTTGAGAAAAAATTGAAGATGAATGTATTATTCTGAAATACTATACTAAAAAATTTTTAATATGAGGGATCGATAATAAAAAAAAAACAACACAATGATGTACAATTCAAAAAGGGTTTTTTTTCCTAAAATTCTTTTTAAAAATAATTAATGCAGGGTCTATCTCAACTGACTGTCGATTGCCAGGAGTTTTATACCAAGGAACCAAAAACGTAACAGAAAGTGGTAGATCGTGTCAAAGATGGGATGCACAGAGCCCACACGAACACGGTTATAATGCGTTTAGCCTTGCAAAAGAGAACTACTGTAGTAACTTCGACAGAGAGGAGCCATGGTGCTTTACCAATTACACGGATGTCCGCTGGGAACTTTGTGGCGTGGAAGTGTGTGGTCAGTTTATTTCTCTTAGAATGAAAAAAACAACTATTTTAATGTTACATGAGTTTGATAACCTAAGAATATTTATCTTTTAAATATTTTTTTCAGAAACTCCGTGTCTCAATCAGTCTTTTTATACAAAAGAAATAAAGAGCCAGTGTGCTTCTGATATCCCAAGTGATAGTGAATATTGTAGGTCAGCGATTTATATCTAAATAATTTAATTTTAGTTGTAACACTTCAGTTGATTGGATAACAGATTTATTTTTTTTGTATAACATAAGTTGCCTACGTCACAATGAGTTCCGTCAAAAATGTATTTCTCCGCTAGACGTTTTTTAAAATATGTTCAATTTCAAGATATCTTCGGAGAAAAAAAAAAATATTATCGTGTACACTGAAATTGAATTATAAGGAATGAAGCTTATATTAATCCATTTTTATAAACCGCTTCTTCATTTTCTATTTAATACATGAACAATTAATCTAGTAAAATTTCATTGATGTCATATGCATATTTTCTAGCTATATATTAAACCTTGTCTCATGTTTGAAGAAGAATGTTGAAAATCTCACTGATTCCAATTGTCCCCAGATTACATGGCGATCTATTGCTCTGCAAATAAAGGGGACTTTAGAAGACTTAATAGGGAAATCAATCTCTCAATGTAAGTTTTAACTTTACTCAGTTTTTCTTCTGAAAGCAATGTAAAAGGAATGGCTATTTCTAAAAGAAAAATAAAACAGTACTTGATTTCGAAAGCAAGTAAAAAAGAAATCAATGTCATATAAGTGAAATGAAAATCTCTAATCATTTTTTTTTCAAAGTTTTTCAAAGATCTTTCAATTGCAAAAAACATATTAAATGGAGTTTTAAGAAAGATAGTAGAATGAGGAATATTTAAATACCAAATAAAGTTGAACAATTTTACAGATTTTTACATATTTGAATTTTAACTTTGTGTATAAGATACAATAAAAATAAGTCAGTAACTAGATACAAATAAATTCATCTAAATTTCTTCATAAAAAGGACACTCCATCATACAAAATCAGGATCTTGCTGAAAAAACCTAAATATCATTAAACTTTCTTTCAATAATACAATTGAAATTTTCTGCTTTGCAGGCATTCCTTCACCATGTCGAGATCCTAGTATGAAAGGTAATGATTTTGTGTTGATTGACTTTGCCAGACAATGTTTCGCAGAATTCATCGGAATTACAACAGATGTACCAACATTATGCCGGTATGTATTCACAACGTATCTTGATATGACAAAATGAACAAAACAAGTTTCATTGTCTTACTTTATTATTTATTTGAAGTTGTTCCATCTAAGTATAAATGAAATATATTAAATGACAACACATTAGAAATTTAAATTTATTTCTGTAATAATTAAATTGCTTTTTAAATAGTATTTTTTTTTTATTTTATTTTCCGGCTTCGATTTATGTAAGAATTTATATATATATATATATATATATATATATATATATATATATATATATATATATATATATATATATATATATATATATATATATATATATTGAATGTTTTAATAATAGTATAAAAATTATCCAAAATGTGAAATTAATATACCAGAATATGGCAATACTTAATAACGTCTTCTCATCTCATTTATATCTAGAATTTACCAGCGGATTGGGCATTGTATTATATCAAAGGCACAAGACAGTGACAAAACGAACTCAACTTGTCTCGTTAAGGATAAATTAAGTATGGCTAACAGGTTTATACCTCTTTTCTCTGCACAGCTACAAGAAAATGCTAGTGTTTGTAAGTATTCTTCAGGACAATGATATTTTCCCAAAAACATCCCATTAACTTGAAATGAAAAGCAAAGAGATATCTGGCACATTTGCTTCATATTTGAATAATTGATGAAGAACTAAGAACTAAAATTCATGATCAACTCGATGTCACATTATCTTTCTAAAATGAGATGGAACTCTGATAAACAGGTTGATGGCATAAAGGTATTTACAATATCATTTAAAGTCATATTTAGATTTGGCTAGGATTGATACATATCACTGCAATCTGGCTCAAGAAGAAAAATTGACCTATTTTTTTCATACAGTTTCCTAGGCCATATTTACACTGAATTGACTACAGTAATAAAAACAAACTACAGTATTAATTAGTCGACAGAGATGTTTGCTACACCATGTTCTTTGACGTCCATGTTTGCTCCACGAACAGTTTATTGTTTCTGTAGACTTTTTATCTACGTTTTCCGATCGTTTACTTCATATTTAAATTCAAAACGGATCTCTCTTACTTTTCCAGGTGTCAAATATTTTTATTCTGAATTCCCTGCACCACTGGAAAATATAACAGGTAAACATTGATATATCCTACATTTATACAATGTACAGTATATATATATATATATATATATATATATATATATATATATAGGAAGCACAGAGAAATTCACTTTTTTACAAGGATACTCACTTCCGCCCCAGCCCGGGGTTGAACTCTCGACCTACGGAATCTGTCTGCTAGCAGTACAGGACAGCGCGTTAGACCGCTCGGCTATCTAAGCAAGTTAAAAAACTTGCTTTCGATGCCGATGGAATTCTCACAACGCTGTGTAGCGTAGGGCAGCGTTGTGAGAATTCCATCGGCATCGAAAGCAAGTTTTTTAACTTGCCTAGATAGCCGAGCGGTCTAACGCGCTGTCCTGTACTGCTAGGAGACAGATTCCGTAGGTCGAGAGTTCAACCCCGGGCTGGGGCGGAAGTGAGTATCCTTGTAAAAGTGAATTTCTCTGTGCTTCCAATATTAATATTTCTTCCCTTAGGGCAGGTATATTAGTTTAAGAGTTGTTGTAATTTGTGCTATATATATATATATATATATATATATATAGTGTGGTTGCCATGACATCTCAGAATTTAGACCACAGATGAATAAAACAATATTCCACTTATAAAGCAAATAAAATATAATGCAAATAAAAAGTTGTTTACTGCACAAAATTAAATTTTTTATAATATAAATTTTAGGAGAAAATAATGGTATAATCCTGTCTTTCTTATAGTTCCAATTTGAAAATTTCATATATTTAAATTAATAGTCTATGTAAATTTATAAAGTGTGATTTTACAAAACAACAGCAACATATGACGACAGTCTGTGTTCTCTATAAACCCTTTTTTTAATATAGATACTAAATTGTCTGCAGGAAGTAAAGAAACAAACACCAACTTTTCCCAAACAGCAATTTTTCGTAAGTAGACACTGATAAGTCTCTATTGTATTTTTAACATAAAGCTTTGATGGTACGATTTTAAAAAGGGAATTATTTTCTTTCAAATTAAACAACTGAAATCACACAAAAGCATTTTTCTTTTAGTTATTTAAATATTTTCTGAGTTTAATTTCTCGCATTGAAATTTTCTAATTGTAATAATTGTGTCAAAGATTTTATTAATACATGTATTTGTCGTTTGTATAATTTTTTGTTCTGGAAATATATTATTTTACAAAATAAAAATGTATGAGATTTGAACAAATGAAGGAAATAATTTTGTATTTTTCTCAGAGCAATGTAAAGCATTTAATGTACATAATATTAATTATATGTAATCATGTTGTTACAATTCATGTATGTTGTAGTTGCGGTTGGATTTGCAGTTGCACTGATATTTGCTATCAGTTTTGCAATCGGCATATACAAAATAAGGTCTGTGATCTTAAAGTTCCGTTCAAAATTGGATTATAATATAATTCAGAAAAATTAAATACAAATTCAGATATGCATCTTGTAAAATATCTTTTGAACATTTTCTCTTTCTTAATTTCATGGACATTTAACTATAAACTAAAAGCTTTTTATTTCATCCCGTGCTGCACGCTGCACGTATTCGAGAAACTTTGTCAGGTATCTGTCTTCGTCGTTGTTGTTGCAAATTTTTTTTATTATTCTATCTTTTCAAAACCATTGGACTATTTCTTATTTCAAAATCATATAGAGCAATAACATTGAGAAAAAGACGGAAAGAATTGATGCGCCTGCCAAGTATTCCAAAATCAAAAGACTCTCCATACGAAATGAAATTTACCAATCCAGAGAGTCCGTATTCCGATCCTGACTATGAAATAATAGAGGAACAAGATGAGGGGTACGAACATTTGCCCGGACCCAGAGAAAACACTTTAACTCCAACAGTCGAAGCTGGTCTATATATAGATCCTGACAACAAAGACGGGACATATTTAGATGTAGTGCATAGCGAAAAAGAACCTAATGATTACATTAACGTTTCTCCTTACATTGATTTAATAGATGATACAATTGACGATGCTCTGAAATCAGAGGCTGTGGACATTTTACAATCAGAGAATACTGCTGCAATAAACTTACCTGAGAAAATGGAAGTGGAAAAAAAAATAGAGAGTAATATTAATGAGCTAAAAGAGGATTTTTCCACCATGAGTGTGAATAGATTTTGAATACTGCATGATTGTTTTTTTTTATTCCGGATAAAAAAGATTGGATGTGAAAAATTTAAACACAAACTAAGTATATATTCCTTTTTTGTAAATCTCAGAAGCAAACGTTACAAATAATAAGACCTCCATCTTTTTTATAATAAGCTTTATAGACTGATTGCATAAGACTATAAAAAGATGAAACATGTTTCATGTAATAAGTGTTGTCGAAATTAAGACTAACAAACCAAAATATAATTTCGAAAAACTTACCGAATCAATAAATTATATGCTATGTTAGTTTTAATTGTTCATTTATTATAGTCCTCTAACGGTGAAACAGATGAGGATTTCAGGTTTCCTCTTCATCTGTCAATCCGTCAAGTTGTCTAACTTCCGTCTGTCCAATCTAATAACTAACTCAATAACAAAACAGACTGCTTTACTACGTTTACGTTTTATCACAGATACTTGGTAAAGCTTAATTTACAAATTGTTATTACAATTCAAAGGTTTAATGGCAAGCAAGTCTTTTTTATTTTTTTATTCATTATGATACGCATGAATACCCAGATTATTGTTTTGGACCAAGATATGCACATGAGAATTGTATTCACAGATATTCGGGAAAAATGTAAAATGTAGCCAATCGCCAACAAAACGCCTTGAAAAACTACACAATGTAAATTTATAAATTATTATTTCTTAAAATTATTAACAATGAAATCGTCGATCCGTGCCTTATATAAGTCTGAAATGGATAAAAATTGTCAACCGAAGTGAAAGTCAAAAATTCTATATTTCTATAGTATTTTGTGGTAATCATTTAGCTGATTGGTTGTCGGTGATTAATTCTGCGTATAAATTTATTCTTAAGTTAGACGAAATAGTCTAGTCGATCGGTTAATAATGGGAAAGACCATCTGTGTTTACAATATTTTATACACAACAACTGGGCGCAGTGGGTATAAATTCCACCTTTTATGTAAAGGTAGATTTAAATGAAATTCAATGCCCATCCCAAGGAGAAAAATGTACATATTTTAAGGGCTTCAAAATGTGGGGTGGTGCCAAATTTAACTAAATGGACAAAGGGGTGTAAATATGGTACCAATACTAAATTTCATCCAAAGTTTGTTTCTATTTTTGGTAAAAATAGTATTTCTCATAGATACACAAAGTAGTGATTACGTTCTTGCAAAAAGAAAATTGAATAAAATTTAGATTGTTAAATTTGCCAATTAACTCGGGGCCGTATGGTACATCATCATTTGGATCCACTTTTGAAAACCATATACTCTGAACACATTTTTATGATATATCAGTTACATGCAGTTTATATGCTTTTCAAAACCCTTATAAACTGATACATGTATATACTTGAACTATAAAACATTTTGTTAACATTTTTTGCATGATTTTAGTTTGTAGTATAGTGCATTATCATTGATTAGATTCAAATACTGCAAAGAAAACAATTAACTATTAAATTTATGTTATCATATTTTGCCATTATCAAATTTACATGCATGTAAGTATCAGTTAATTCTAAATTTAACAGATATCTTTTTTTTCAACAATTTCCAACAGTATAATAAATCAATGTCACTAGGGTGTTTAAAACTTAATTAAACAATGTGAATAATTTAATTCAAAACAATATTTACACGTGATTTTATACTTAATGTGTATAGTGTACGATGTGCATGTGGATAGAAGATAATTACATGTACCCTATACCGCCTTAAGGGTTAGCTTAACACCGTTGAAGCTTCTACTTTAGCATGTAGATATACACTCAATATTTTCGTACATTGCCAATTCTGACTCTTTCCTTGTGTGTGATTACATATGCACAAGGTGCGTTTGGGTACAAAATCAAACTAGAAACCATATACTGTGAAATCATGAATTTGCGTGGGGTTTGATTTTCGTGGTTTTCGAGGTACGAACCAATATATTTAGTTTCCTATTCTAGTTTCACAGAGTCTAATACATCTGTTTCATTCTTGGATATTTCACTTGAAAAAGACAAGGGTAAGCTAACAACCAAGCTCTATGATAAACGGGATAACTTTAACTTTTTTATCGTCAACTTCCCTTACTTAATTATGCAGCAATACACCTTAATGACCTGCATGCGGAGTTTATCTATTTCAGTGGATTCCATACACAAGAGCATGTTCTACGTATGAAAATTTTCTAAACCGAGGTAAATTATTAAAAAGCAAGTTGATGAAACAAGAATATCAGAAGTCTCGTTTAAAGTAGTCATTTCGAAAGTTCTATTGTCGATACAAGGACCTTGTCAGCAAATACAATGTAATTTATCATTGAGTCAAATGCTGATTGACGTTTTTCATACTAATTGTCAATTATTTATACACTGAATTGACGACGGATTTTCCTGTTATTTCCCAATTAAGACAAGGAGCACACGGTGGGTTTGACTGGATGACATGGGATGCTCACTCCTTCATGGCACGTAATCCCGCCTCTGAAGTTTTGGAGGTCCTTGTTTGCTCTGCTCCTTTTTTATGTAGTTTTATGGACTTTGATATTGAATACCGTTCGCTTTATTAGTCCATTTGCATATCATATCGGTAAGAAAGTAAAATGTTCATTGTCTCCAACCAAGAAAGTATGACCCATCAAAAATAGGTTATTTTACAGTATTCAGTAAATGACCAAGAAGGGACAAACCAATATTATAAACAAATGTAAACAAAACATCAGCGAATATATATTTTCGGGTGAGGATGGTAAGAGGGGATGCAGGGACCCCCCTTCAAAACTTTTACTGAGCAACAATTTTTACTTTTTGGCAGTCAGTTTTCCCTGATACTCATTCCTCTTAAAATCTATCCTATAAAAAAGACATTATACATATTTTTAGGCAACTAAAATTGATAAAAAGAACATTTCAAATTGATACGACTGGTAAGATTTAGTTACATTTTAATTCGACTTCTCTCTTGTATTTGGCTAGGACGTAATTAAATGCAAACAAGTAATGAGCTGTATAATTTTATCAGTGAATCATTTAATAAAACAAATATTGCTGGTTTTTTTTTTGGTCAATACAATGATTTAGCCAGCCATCTTCGAAGTACAATAGCCCCGTGGGATCCGGGTTAGAATAGGTCCTCAGTAACCCCTTGCTTGTTGTAAAAAGCGACTTACTGGGGCGGTCCTTCGGATGAGACCGAATAAACCGATGCCCCGTGTCACAGCAGGTGTGGCACGATAAAGATCCCGCCTTGCTCAAAGGCCGTAAGTGCCGAGCATAGGCCTAAATTTTCAGTCCTTCACCGGCAATGGTGACGTCTCCATATCTGTAAAATATTCTGGAGAGGGGCGTTAAACAGTATACAATCAATCAATCGAAGTACAATATTCAGCTCGTCCTTTGGGATCATTAAATATTGTACTCCTCATATCGCTAAATCACTGTATTGACCTAAAAAAACAGCAATAATTGTATAATATTTTAGCGAATAACAAAAAGTATATATATAAAGAGTATTCCTGCAATTTGTTTTGTAGCAATGTGCTTTAGCGAAAAGTCAACTCGAAGAAAGATATTTTTTTTTGGGGGGGGGGGGGGGGGGGGGGGGCATTCTCCAGGTTCTAATTCGGGATTGCACAGTATGTACACTAAAAAGTTCCCTTCGTGTTGATTACAGCAAATATTTCTAGTGCAAATATTGCTGTTCGAATAATAAATCAAACCAGTAGAATGCCATATTTTTACTTTGAAAATAGTTATTTATACTGAAATGATTTAGAAAACCATCGTGACCATCATCCAAGGAACATAGTGGTGCCTGTATCATACTTTGTTTTTATGATGAAAGGGTGTTGTTTTCCGGTTCTTTTGCAGCAATATTGCATTTTCCTGAGTCATCAAATGCCTTAGAAAACAATTTGAGAAAACAATATTGAAAATTAGACATCACACGTGTAAAATCATCATAAAATATTAATCAAAATATGATACTAGGTTTAGAGGAAAAAAGTTAGACTGATAAAATCTTATACTTACTGTATGTTGAAACAGAAAAAAAATATAAACCTGGTTTTTATTCCTTGATAAAGTTATTTGATCATTAATGACTAAACCTGCACACATGTATCTCAAAGAAAAGGGGGATAAGTTCAATGAATTGCATTTTGTGGTATCAGGAATAAACAAACTCACATAATCAATACAATGCGTGAGTTCAGCCACTTGACGCCTTTCCTCCCTTGTAACGGAATTGGAGACGGTATAATAACTTACATGTAATAATGTGTGTTTGTTTGTGTTTGTTTGCGAGTAAGTGAGTATTAAAAAGCTGTTTAAATTAAATGTGACGTAATTTATATCAAATTGTATCGGGATTGACCTTTAAGCATTGAATTATCATTTTTTGAAAGATGCAGTCTCATAACTGCAATGGTGTGTGCAAACAAATTGAGTAACGCGCGTTAGCGCGTTATGAAAATTTGTTTGCACACACCATTGCAGTTATGAGACTGCATCTTTCAAAAAATGACAATTCAATGCTTATATTTACATTTTTTAGCCCCTGTATTTTCTGCAATTTTGAATTTTTTAATTAAGATTAACGCCTTATCCTTCATGTAAGTTACAATTGATAGAACAGCATTTGGAACAGCTTTAACCAAGTTTCCCGCCTGAGTTTGTTCGCACACAAACCAAAATCCGCAAACGAATATAGTGCACAGTAAAACAGATAACAATGATCAAAGTTTTCTTTATTTTTCAATCTAAAATGATAAACTATATTTTGGAACAAAGAAATACAAATGAATAGTATAAAAAACATAAAGTTTTCGCTTTGTTTAAACTGTAATCACGTAGTCCCTATATTCATACACCAGACAGACTTAGGTGATTTGGTCTTGTGTGTTATGCGTATTTATCACTTTTAATTTTATAATGCATTTTATAGGGGTCAAACAAAGTAAATGTAAATATATACATATGTACTTTGCAAGGGGATACTCCGCTTTGCAGTGCCCTTGTGAGTTTTAGTGTTAGTTTTTATAAAGCAATTATACCTTGAGGCATTGTAACGAAATGCAAGACACCCTCTGACTTGAAAATTGGGTGAAAAGAGCATTCTACAGTTTCCGTTTCAACAAATGCAATTAGCTTCAACAGCGCATACATTCTTTTGATAACTTCGATTTCCTATCTTTGGCCTTTTTTTCAATTATTATGATTAAATAAATTAATTTTAAAAAAAGGTTTTACTTTAATTTTTTTTTATTTATGAATTTCAAAATGTCTGTTTAAGGTAGTCAGATCCTCAGGTTTTTAAAATTAGCAGTTAAGTAATCAGAACTACTCATAAAAGTATCTCTGAATTCACAAAATTATGTTAATTTATCCACAGTATTTCTTGAAAGTAAAGAAATAAAGCTAATCATATTATATAGGAAACATTGCCAAATCTCCATTATTTTTGCAGAAAAAAGCGAATTGGAATATCAGCAATGCATTTTCTAATTGCAATTTGATCAACAAATATATTTTAGCTTACAAACGATAGGTATCCAGGCATTCAGAGAAATTGCCATGGTTCTTATTCTTATTTGGTATTTTTTGTCTTCTAATTCGGTCCTGTCTTCTATAATACATAGTGTAAAAGGCTTTTGCTATCATTGCAAAAATCACAAATCACTTCTTATTTTATATCATGCTAACAAGCATTGGTATCTAAGGTTGCATTCAAGAAATCTTATTTCTATAAAACAGTATTATTTTTCCCCCTCTTATAGGGTACAAATGTAAACTTTTATCAGACCTTTTCTGAAACTTCTAAAAACCTTGAATCTTATAAAGATGAATAAACTGAAAATTGTTGCATGACAAAATTCATTTTCAAGCTTCATTTTGATGCATTTCAAATTAAATATAAACCTTTTGGTGTTATCCTTCCTGGCTGAGGATCGGATATCCTTAACAAATCGAATTTCTTAAAGATAATTGTGACAAATTCTGAGTATGCTGTCAAGACTCCTTACCTTTCTGTCACAATCTTGACCAAGCCATTCTTGTCTCAGCTAATCAATTCCATCGGAACATCTACCAACCATTGGACACCATTTACAACCGAACGAATCATCCCGAGTTAAACAGGTTGTACAATCCTTGGCAACATTACAGGCTGTAAGCAGGTATGAAGACATGAAAGCAATTTTGTTTGAATAAGAAACAATTAAACGAAAAACTGAATTGGAATTCTATGAATATGGGTGCAGTATAGCAAAGAGATTTGCATAAAAGTTCAGAAATTTTAACGATGACATTAAGGTTTTTTTCAGCAGGAGGCTTTTGTCTTTATAGCTTTATTGACTTTAATTATGATAATGGTGTCAGTATGATCAATATTTATGTTATTTAGAGTTTAGTGTTGAAATATGAATTTTTCCTTTAAAAAAGTGCCGTAAAATATCTTTAGTATTTATTTGATTTTTCAATTACAAAAACACTTTACATGGCCTATATATCAACTACCTGAAAAATAATCCCGCTTCGTGTTCATGTTCTTCTTCGCCCTATAACTATAGTCCTGCTGGACACGTTATTACAGGTGACGTAAAAATAGTTCGTAATGAGGACCTTGGATCACTTATTTTAAAAGGTCCTAAATATTGGGAACCCCGATCCTTCAACTGGCGTTGGAATTTCATAAATATTATGGATTCTGTTGAAAATTACGCCAGACGATGGGCCAGATATGAAAAAAAAAGACATTGACACCTTGTCAGAATGGATTAAATGTATCAGATCCATGTTAAAGTCACGTATTAAAAGATTGAGGGGCAAAATGAAAACCATCTATCCTTCTGTGTTCAATAAACCAGAAGTGAAAAAAGAATTACATATATTACACGATCAGTACGTACTGGTTCCTGCCGACAAAGCAGGTAACAACATTGTCTTCGTTTGTAAGGCTCATTATATTAATTGCATTCTAGAAGAACTTGGATTAAATTCTACAAGTGGTAATCCTACTTATACTCATACTTCTCTTTCTAAGGAAGAAATTCTTCAAAATCACCTGTCAGTTTTGAATACTTTTAATATTCCACAGAGCCAAAATGAATTTGAACTATCTTATATATATTGGATTCCGAAACTTCATAAGAATCCTTACAAACAAAGATACATTGCAGGTTCCAGTAAATGTTCAACCAAGCCTCTTTCGTTACTTCTCACTAAAATATTGACAGTAGTTAAGGAAAAACTTCAAGATTACTGTACAACTATATATTCAAGAAGTGGTGTAAATCAGATGTGGATACTTAAAAATTCCAAAGAACTTTTGGACATTTTGAAATCACAAGACTTTACAAAAATCAACAGCTTAAAAACTTTTCGACTTTTCAACTTTATACACAAAAATAAATTCCCCACGACAAATTAAAATCCAGGCTTTTATGATATCATTGACAGCTGCTTTTTCAACAAAAATGGAACTCGTAAATTTACTTACCTCGTCATTGGTCATTTGAAAAATTATTTTGTTAAAACAGATTCTGATTGCACACATAAGTACTCTGAAGTTGACATCAAGAAGATGCTTGAGTTTCTGATTGACAATATCTATGTGGTTTTTGGAGACCAGGTATTCCAACAATCTTTTGGAATTCCCATGGGTACAAATTGCGCTCCGTTATTAGCAGACTTATTTTTATATTCATATGAAGCAGAATTTATGCAAAATCTTATACGTGAAAAGAAGAAAACACTTGCTGTGGCCTTCAACTTGACATTTAGATATATCGACGACGTATTGTCAATTAATAATGATAATTTCCATTCCTACGTCGACACGATATATCCTGGTGAGCTTGAGATAAAAGATACCACACAGTCCGACACTTCTGCTTCTTACTTGGATATTTTACTTGAAAAAGACACTATTGGTAATCTAACAACCAAGCTATATGATAAACGTGATGACTTTAACTTTTCTATCGTCAACTTCCCTTACTTATGCAGCAATATACCTTCATCACCTGCATACGGAGTATATATATATCTCAGTTGATTCGATACGCAAGAGCATGCTCTACGTACGAACAATTTCTTAAACGAGGTAGATTATTGACAAGCAAGTTGATGAAACAAGAATATCAACAGTCTCGTTTAAAGTCATCATTTCGTAAATTCTATGGTCGATACAATGACCTTTTGACCTGAGAATACCATTTTCGGTTGGCGGCGACAAATTCTCATTTTTCACTAAACTGCCAATTCTGACGTTGTTCTGACATGTCAAATATAAAAATTCTCTAGAAAGCCAAGAAAACGTAAAATATTTCTGACTTGGTTTACTCATTCAGAAATGCTCCATTTGATAAAATTTATATCATACTTCAGAACTTGGGTTTCCATATATGTGTAGAATACTAAGGGATATTTTTTTTTCTTTTCATATTTTTCTCAATATTTTGTATCCAATTTTAATAACGTAGGCTTTATATCAAATATGCATATATATAATATAAGATCCTCATTTTAAAAACCAAGTAATACAAGTAGCGATATCTAAGAATTGAAAACGAATTTGAACCATCTCATAGTATGACCTTACTGTCATTCTTGTCTTGGAGATAAACACTTTTCCATTCCACTACAAACCTATCACCTGTAGAAACAAAGACAAATAATAAAATAATGATGAATACATATTTGTGATATATTTCTATTATATAAATATGCGGAGAGCAAATATCATCAAACCTGTATGACATTTTTTACAGGTCATACATTGTATGTCATTATACGGCGCAATAATATATTCATAAAATGACTTGCTCTGCTGACCAATTTTAGCATAATTTCATGTATAAAATTTAAGAAATTTAAGATATTCTGAAAATCAGTCATTAACTAATTGAAAATGCTCACAGATATGTCAATGAAGTCTTAACGTGAAGTGTTTGTAACCACGATAATTCTTCAAACTATATCTTGGAAGATCATGATTACTAAAACCATATTACATTGGGAAATTAAGAACATTTCAAAAATTTTATTTTGGAAATAGGAATAACAATTTAGGAAATGCAAATAAAACACCTACACTGTATTATGCATATTTCTATTCAGATTTTAATCAGCAAAAACATTTTAGAATTAACAATCATATCTACGAGGGCTGTTAGAAAACTTCGCAGACAAGTTCTTCTGCGAACGCGCTATTATAATGAAACAAGTAAAACACCCAGGTTAAAAAAATAACATATTTTCCAATTAATATACAAAGATTTAATGTTTTCTGGTAATCCTTAAAAGCATACAGCTATTTTATATTGATAAAACATGCTTCACGTAGCATGCTTCGTTTTTGCACGTTCACATGACATAGACATTTTATTGATGTTAAAAATTGCACGGTTGAGGCGCAAAAATATTAATAATATTTTGCCCGTCGCTACAGTAGTCACGAAACGTCACTTGGTGAAATTTTAAATTAAATTGGAAGGTATATGGCCCTTTATAACAATTTATAAATAATCAACGCGTAAAAATAAAGCCATGAATGGGAACGTCATTGAACGTCATGGAGCACAGAACCACTAAAAATTATGTGTGCATACAGGAAAATTTCTTAAAAAAGACTTAAATGCTTCTAGATGCTGCTGAAATTGCTTTTACGTACACAGGACAAAAGTATTAAAAAGGTAGTGGCTTTATAAGAATGGAAAGATTTACATTTTCAACAATCAAGTCCTGCAACATCGCATTTCCACCTTATCATGCTTATTGCATATCACGGACGTTTTGCCAATGGATTTTTCATTGATTTCATACCTAATCCCCTAACTTCGCTGACCCCTTATTTTTAAGATCTCACTAATATCCGAAACAGCTAAAAAAGTCTTTATAGAAGATAAGTAACATGTCCTGATATAAATATTTGATTTTTAAGTAGAAAAAAATAGAAGAAAAGTCTAAGGATTGAAAGATATTTAGAACTCTGAAAAAACTTAACGGGTTTGAAATTTGTTTGTAGCGTCACTCAAAATATTTCGTGAATCCTATGACCACAAATTAAAAACTTTTTTTTTAATTTTTAAATTGTAGTAAATGGGCCTGATTTTTTTTACATACTAATAAACAAAAAATAGAAATTTCATCAAACATAAGTCACAGTTCACAGTTTACAATAGATTTTCAAGAAACCAATGGTTCCACGAACTTTTCTAACAACCCTCGTATATATCCAGCCTTTTGAGGAGATTGCAATATAAAGTTCTTTAGTTTCTTCCATTTACTTTGATCATTTTACAATGCATAAAAAAGACTTTCCTATCATTGCATAACACCACACATTGCTTTTTATTTATTTCATGTTCATAACGATTGTTAACTATGAAATTATTAAATTTAATTTAAAAAAGTACTAAATTGCAAAATATAATTTTAAAAACTTTAATTGGATAAAATTTTTACTTTTCATTAGACCTTTCAGAGAATTTAAAAGAATCTTGAAGCTCATGAAGAAGTATAAAATAAAAAGTGTTGTATGAACGCAAGGAAGATTTATTATATTAGGTTTCAAGATTAATTTTAGGACATTTTGAATTTAATCATAAATTTAACTTATTCGTCCTGATTGAGGATCAAAATACCTCAACACATTTTCATTCGTAAATAAAACCCAAACAAGTGCTCTAACTATCCCTTTCCGACCAAGATCCCTCCAACTTTATTATTGTCCCCGCTTGAAAAGTGGGGGTAATTTATTTTTGTCCTCTTTCTGTCTGTCTGTAAAGTTCGTTTCCACACGATATATCAAGAACCCTTTGAGCTTTTGTAATGAAATTTAGCATAGCAACTCCCTATAAATGACCCTATTGATTTTGAGGTCAAAAGGTCAAGGTCATAGATAAGCATTATATAAAAATAATAATAATAATTGTCCCCGCTTGAAAAGTGGGGGATATTAATTTGGGATTGTCCGTCCGTCTGTCTGTCCGTCCGTCTTTTTCTCTGTTATAACACTTTCGTTTCCACACGATATCTCTAGAACCATTTGAGCTATTGCAATGAAATTTTATATAACATTTCCCTGTGGCTTAAGAAAGACCCCTATTGATTTTGAAGTCAAAAGGTCAAAGTTCAAGGTCGTAAATTTATTCATTCTGACTGTGTGTAACACTATCATTTTCGGGCGATATTTCAAGAAGATTTTGATCTTATGCAATGTAATTTTATACCAAAACTCCCTAGGACCTCTCTCTTACCCCTCTCAAAGTGCCCCGCCCCGTTTGTTTTATTTAGTATTTATAGTATTACGTCGCTATTTTTAGCACATGGGCATGAGGAGAGTTATTGCGTATAAAACAGGTTCGGCGGACTAACATCTATTAGAACTGTTTAATAAAGGCTTAAGAAATCAAATACCATGGATTGTGTAAAATTTTGACAATTCCAAACATGAATATATACATGTATGTGACTTTACTTCTACATATACTTGATTCCATGTAAAGCGATTCCGTGGTCTAGTGGAATGTTTCTCGCTTCCAATGGTATATTTTATTTGCTTCAGTATATATGCATGTATACATTTAATAATTTTACAAATTCAGTGAGGGGGATCCGACTCCCCCCCCCCCTCCCCTCGAGCTGCACATGTTTAACTTTTTCCGCAATTCTCTGAATAGCTTGTGTGGCGTGTTATTTTTGAGCATTGATGTTGATTCTAACAAACACAGAAAAAATGCAAGCATGCATAAAGAACTGGTTTTATATATATATATATATATATATATATATATATATATATATATATATATATATATATATATATATATATATATATATATATAAGAATATATAGGATAGAGGGTAATGATATCGGGCATTGGTTTTTGCTTCAATAAAATGCAAATTCTGGGTAAAATATACTGCTTCAGATTATATGCATTTAATCATTTATTCAACAAAAAACTCAAGTACCTGAGTTGGCAATATATATCTTGGTAACATTATTGCCATAAAATCTGAATTTAAAGTTCAGGTCAACCCGCTGCAAAATAAATAAATAAATAAATAAAATGTCACATATCGTTTTCAACATATATAAGCTCAGTAAATAAAACTGTTTTGTTATGATATATTCACCAAAATGTTTGCAATGATATATTTTCGTTGAGGGGGACAGTTTTAAAGTCTTGTCTTTCAGTCATTTATTTAATTAAACATTTATATTGCTTTGCATTTAACTGAACAAAGTCACGAAAAATAACATAACATCACTTTGTTGAGCTCCGGATTATTTTGCCTAACATGAACTGACTAAAGTCCCAGGGGAAACGTTTAGTGAATCATATGGAGATAACAACAGTATTCAAGCTCAGAAGTCCATTAAACAATACATTAAAATAAGAGCAGAGAAAACACGGACCTCCGAAACATCAGAGGTGGAATCAGGTGCCATGGAGGAGTGAGCATCCCTTGCCGACCGGTCACACCCGCCGTGTGCTCCTTGTCATGATCGGAGAAAACGGAAAAATCCGTCGTCAATTCAGTATATTAATAATGGACTAATGATAAGCATGAAAAACGTCATTCAGCATTTCAGTCAATCATAAATTGTATTTGCTGACAAGGTCATTGTATCGACCATACAGCAAAATTAACAAAATGATGACTTTAAATGAGGCTGCTGATATTTTTGTCAATGATTAACCTCTTTTTAGAAATTGTTCATACGTAGAGCATGCTCTTGCGTATCGAATCAACTGAAATATGTAAACTCCGTACGCAGATGATGCTTACATTAGCCTTTCTATAGTTCTTTACAAGATCTTCATGTCCTTTTGCATTGTTCAGGTCATCCCAATATTCGTTGAAATCAGGAGTTTTCATTATTACTTTTGAAGTGTAATATTCATGATTCTCGATTACCTGTAATAATTTATAACAATTACCAATTCTGTGTATCAGTATCAAAGTAATATAATGAGTCAAAATCATGTGTTTCTTTTCAAAATAATTGTTTCACAAAAAAGATCTAAGTGAAATATACATATTGCAAGTATTTGGCAACTCAGCTGCAAAGTTAAGCATTAAAAGAGCTGCATGTTGTACATGATTATGTAAATCTGGATAAGATATTTGTTTTTATATGTAAATGTCAACGACATTAAGGTCATGCGACCGTTATTTTCAATGTAAAGCGGCGTGTAAACAATATTGAATTGAATATAGGTAAACCTATAAAACTGTGAAGATGACTTTTTATCTATTCTATATATCTAAAATATATATCAATATTTGTTTAATTTACTTACTACATTTCCAGTGTATTGTGGAGTTTCGTTAGATTTTGTTTTGTTAAAGTCTTGATTGTCAGCGGTACGGAATATACCACTGCTAGAGTTACTAATCTGTCTTTTCTTTAACATATGGTGGCGTTTAAATGATGTAATGATTTCATCGTCAGTTGATTCGCCATTTTGCAATGTATGGAAAACATCTAAAAAACAAAGCATTTCTGTTTCTAATTGAAGGTCTCGTTCAAAGTTCAAACAATACTTGGGGTTTTTCATTAACAGCTCAAGATTAAAAAAATTAAATCAAGATTTCAAGAGTTATATGTTTAGAGTTAAAACTAGAACATCTCTTGAAATAAAGGTCAACAAATAAATGAGCAAAATCATGTGTTAGTGTAATGATTTTTTAGTATTGGCTTAATGGTTTTTATTATAATTGTTGTTTCGAATGTGAAACGCTGACCGACGGCAAATAGACAGCTGTTTCAAAGTGTCGATTTCCTGTGAGCTATGAATATTTTAATTACTTGTCGTGGAACCACTACATGTGATCGGTTATAAAGATTAATAGATGGCATCATTATGCTCTTTGCTCCGTAGCAAACACATATAAATTAAGAGTTGTTAGGTCTTGATGGAAAGAAAGGCTAGATGTGTAATGGTTATTCCTTCATCCCCTATATACGGGGTACATAATTATCAAATAATTAGATACACAAGAACATTCTTCACGTATGCTCCTTGTCATTATCAGGAAATAACGGGAAAATCCGTCGCCAATTCAGTATATAAATAATGGACTAACGCATGAGAAACGTCAGTCAGCATTTGATTCAATGATAAATTGTATTTGCGAACAAGCTTAAGGTCATTGTATGGAAAATAGAACTTACTATTGGCTGACATTTTTTTCAGACACAAATAATTTCAGTGATAATTTTTATAATTTTGGGCAAATGAGTGATTCTGGAGCGGTTGATGATGATTTAGTTCAGAAAGACAATGGGGGAAATGGCTTTAATAAATCAAATTGAAAGACACTTATACACTTCTTTCAATAAGAATGACGAAATTTAAATTCTATTTCTTTTGGTCAATGTAAAGAAAATAATCTTCTATTTTTGAACCAGTTTATATTTGATAAACCTCTCTCAAATCAACTAATATTACGCAATGCATGTCGGATATTTGTATTTATTAAGTAAATGTAATAACAATTATTGACATCAATCTGTTTCGGTAAATTAGAGTAACCAAATGAAAAGCCTCATTGATACGTAAAAAATAAAAAAAAGGATTAAAAAACATTTAATAAAGTATACAAAGGAGCAGTCTTACCTTTTTCGTAGGTGAATTTCAGCTGAGAACATACAAATACATGTAATAAAACTGCTATTTTGATGTTCATAGAATACAGAGTCGCCATATGGATGTTATGGTATCAGTTTGCAACTGCAATTTCGAGCAGCCGCAAGCAAATATTTATACTGAAACAGTTCTGATGACTTCATATACTAGAATTAATATCACTGCAATCGGATTTTAAAGACAAAATTCATCAAAATGACAAAACGCTATTTAAAAGCCTCTCTTGATATTGACCTTTTAGAAAAGTATTGGTATCATTTAAACTTTTGTTCTGGACAGCACATTTAGCAGATGGATTTAAAAAAAAAATGCATGTCGGCCATGACTAATTACTATATGAAATAATAAAGCTTTAGAGCGACAGAAATTTTAGCATTTGGTATATTTTTGGCAGTGTCCAGTGCATTCGAAGTGGTAAAGTGGTAAACAAAACACACGAAAATGCATATGGCGACGTTTGATAACGTTACGGCGCACCGGATAGCAGTTCAGTTTGATTTAAAGTTTGTAAAGACACTTTTTAGAGACTTTATATGAATACAGAAGGACAAAATATGGAAATATTACCAGATCTTTAAATGGGAGTTTTCTTAGCGAAGACTTTTTTTTTTTTAAGTCGTGTCCCCGGCTAATACAAAACATACGGACAAACTGCTATTGTAACAACAAAAGACGCTGTAACCGCCGAACGTCGATATATGATTGTGTATTAGTTGAATGATGGTGAGAATATTACTAATAAATCTTCAGAAGATCGCACATGTGTGCCAGATTGGTTTATCAATTGTTTATGGAGACTCAAGTATGCGAAGCAATGGGATTTCTAAATTTAAGTGGGACTTATTCAACTTTATTTTTATCGACGATGAAACGTGATGTTTCTCTGGACACTTTGACGTTATCATCTGTGCGCCTTTAATAAGAAATAAGGCATATTAATGTCAAACCTTATAAATAACTGCAATGTTTACTGAAGTGTGACCAATTCATATAAAAAAAAATAAAAATCGCTTCTATTCCATTAAAAAAAAATTCATTTTTTTTCTCGTATTTTTGTTTTTTACATTTGTACTAATTACACCGTTCGCGGCGTGAGGAACTTGCTAAAGCAGATAGTATGGCGTCTGCAGGGGGATCGATTGGTGAAATCTGAATAAATGAAAACAATAAAAAGCATATGAATTCCACTCATGAAAAATTGTTGCAAATAGATTAACAAACATAAAAATGTTTACGATAGATCTATACACGACATTAAATTAGCAGCATACAATAAGTTGAATATTGCTCTACTAATTAAACTATGCTATTTAAAAGCCCCTCTGGTAAACCGGAAGTTGAGTGGATTTGGTATGGACACTAAGGCACGGGATGATTACTAGGCGATATGAAAGTCAATGGTTGTTTGTAATTTGACTTTTAACTGGAGGACTACTCCACATTTAGTGATAAAGAATTTCATATCTGGGCGAAAATGGAAAATGGTTTTCGGACAAGAAAGTCAGTCAAAGGTACTTCATGATACCAGTTAAGACATATGACAATCCCACTGTTATGGAAATAATGACATATTATATACACAAGTACCGATCGGTAAATGTTCAATTAAATTAATAAGAATTAACAAGTGGTGCTTTAGCAATTTTGTCTAGTGTATATATCTTTAATAGATTCCTGATTTTACAATTTGTTTTGTTTTGATTTGTTTTATAATTGTATTGAAAGTAAATGATATCTTTGAACAGATATAACTTGTTAATGTCGCAATTTCGTAACATGTAAATACTGTTAAGAGCTTTATCGAGAAGTTACATCAAAAAACATTAAAAGACGTCATACGTGTTCGTTATTGTGTATATGGACAAAACGAGCATGATTACACTATATGGAGAAGCTAAACAGTTGTATGAATAATAGCTAATAGGAAAACCAATAGATAAATAAAAAGGTATTCGTCATTTTTATTTCATTGATCAATTTTGTAAATACAATATCTTCAAACTTTGCAAATCTGAAATTTTCTTGAATGTTTTAATATTATGAGTTTCAGTTCAAAAATGGAAGTATTAAACTGACTATTTTTGATAAATAAACGGTATGCGTAAATGTGTTTTTAAAGAATTAGAATTATTAACAATGATTAAAAATGTCATTGAACAAAATGAGCTTCAGAACAACCATCACTTCCTTTTTGAAATGCATATCTAAATCATTTTGAATATGGATCTTCTAGCCTTCAATATAATAACATTGTATTAACATTTAAAGGGAAAAACACATCTCTATCTACTTTTAAACAACATATTTATATCATTATATTATTATAGTGATGACATATATATGATTATTAATAAATTTGAATAAATACCGCATGCTTAAATGTTTCTCGGCGCACTAAAAAAACCTTCTTTCGTAGAAAATGAGATAAAAGAATTGTATAGCAATTATACATGTCCTCTGCAAGAAACATTGTTTTGGAGATGAACTGCACTTTGCTGAATCATCAAATGCCTGAAAATAAATAAAAATCGATAAAACAGGGCTTTTCATGTAAATTATATTCTATATTTACACTACATCTTTATTTTTTAAATATTCATATTTGAAATATAATAACGTTAATGCGATAAGACAAGACATATTTTTATATGGTTAGAGAAAGCCAGTTTGCTTTACTATGCTTATTGTTGTTGTCAAATGATATACAGTTATATCCCTGTCCAAATGGAAAATATATACGTATGTGAGTGAGATCAAGAACAATTTTTAAATACAGAAATTGGATCTGGTACGATTGAATGGATTTGTGATTATTGTATTGATATCTGGTGCGGAGATTCGATTTTAGATCAGAATGATATTGAAATGTTAACAAAATTGCCTATAGGTGTCAAATTTGCGCACGTAAACTTATGCGGCATTCTTAACAAACTTGATCAAGTTAAGATTTTATTAAGGATAGAATATTTGATGTTTTGGCTGTTATAGTGAGCAAACTTGATTGTAATATTACCGATTCTGAGATTCAAATACATGGATAAAAAGTTATAAGAAGGGATCGAAATCATCGTGGGGGTGCGTATCTTTATAAAGGATAAAATGGATTGTAGTGAACATATATAAGGATGAAAACCTTAGAGTTTATGACAACAGATATTAAATTCTTATTTCTCCAAAAATCAGTGTAGGAGTTGTATACAGACCGCCTGATTCAAACATGCAATGGTTGGACGATTTCGAGCAGCGGATTGAAGATTAATCAATCACCGGCACTGAACAAGTAATTATGGGTGATTTTGATATAGATCAATTAAAAACTTCAAGTTTTAAATCCACGATTGAAGTCTTTGGTCTAATTCAAATCATTAACGAGCTAACCAGCGAGACGATCGACAGGAGTTCTTTGATTGATCATTTAAATGTTAATCATTTCGTGCTATATTCTTCCAGGGGAGTAATACCAATCAAAGGCTCACGATCATCACTTGGAGTATTTGGTTCGAAAGAAATTGAAAGGCGATCTACAACTAGACCATATTTACATTAAATTTAGAGACCAAAAGAAACTTATTGAAAGATATAATTCACTTCTCAGATTCACTGAGTTGACATCAGATTTCATCTCTTTATAAAACATTCTGAATAAACT
Organism: Saccostrea cuccullata; assembly: GCF_032062105.1. NCBI lineage: Eukaryota > Metazoa > Mollusca > Bivalvia > Ostreida > Ostreidae > Saccostrea > Saccostrea cuccullata. The sequence continues at coordinate 68,833 of NW_026941467.1, forward strand.
AGTGAATAAATCTCAGACTATGGATACAGTTTTCAGTTGAAGAGTTTCCTGAAATTATTTTTTTGCTTCGGAGAATTTTTCTCTGATAACGTCCTTATGTAAGAATTAAAAATATATCATCTTAATCATCTAAAGCTGTCTAAATATGGACTTCATACATGTAATCTAAAAAGAGGGGATTTTTAAATCAATAATTTTCGTTTCAATAAAATATACGTACCAAACAATCAAATAAGCATAGATGCAAAAGTCTTGGAAAGTTTCTATTTCTTTCTTAACATCCCGAATTTTTTCTTTCATGCTCAAAGACGTCACTTTGCATAATATATGCTCGCTCTAACCCATTGTGAAATTTCTTCTTTTGTAGTTATTTAAATCTTCCACTTTCTCGGGCAGGTTAATTGCATCAATTTAAATAAGGAACAGAACAAACACGGACCTCTTAAATATATAACAAGTCGAATTAGGTACCACGGAGGAGTACACATCCCCTGCCTACCGGTCCTGTCCGCAGACGCTCTAACCACTGCGCCATGTGGGCTTCTGCTACAAATGTAATGAAATTTAAAAAAAAAAATGAAGTCATCACGTTAAGCATGAAGCTTGGTGGTTAGGGTACGATTAATGTCTATTTCTAGAAAACATCCAAATATGAAACAGATGTAGTATTTATTTCAATCTTACTACATATGTAGTGTCTACATATAAATTGAAGTAGATAACCTTTGTTAATTTTAAATAATTTTAAAATACTCCCTAATCGATGTGTGTTAATATCGTGTCATAGGAACAGATAACGTTTTTCTTTTTCTTTTGTTTCAGATTTTGAATGAATTCTGAACACAATATTTTGTTGTCATCTAACATTTAACTTTCACTTCCTCCGTTACCTAAAAATTCTGTTGCTCTAAAGTTTCTTTATTTCATATAAGTCATGGCCGACATGCATCAATATTCTGTCCAGATCAAAAGTCCAAATGTTAACCATACTTTTCTAAAAGGTCATCATTAAGAGGGGCTTTTACATAGCATTTTGTCAGCATTGTTAAATTGTGTCCTTAAAATCCGATTGCACTGATATTATATTGATATTAGTATATGAAGTCATCACAACTGCTTCAGTATAAATATCTGTTTGCGGTTGATCGAATTTGCAGTTGTGTTGAATCCTGCTGGATACAGATACTATATCATCCATATGGTGACTCGTCTGTATTCTATGAAAGTCAAAATAGCAGTAATATAACATGTATTTGTATGTTCTCAGGTTAAATTCACCTTCCAAAAAGGTAAGACGGTTCCTATTTATGGAATATTAAATGTTATAAAAATCTGGTTTTTTTTTTTTTTATCAATGCGGCTTTTTATACTCTACTTTAATGAAACAGAGTGATGTCAATGATTGATATTGCAATTATTTGTAGATACAAATATTTGACATGCATTGCGTAAATGTGAATTATTTCACAGATAGAATATCATTTTCTTTCCATTGACCAAAGAAGTGAAATTTAGATTTAATTAGTTTTGTTGGGAAAGAAGTATTTTTTCTCAATATACAATTAAATGTATTATTGACACATACAAAAATACAATAATTGGTAAAGGCCCACTAAACATAATTAAATAAGTATATAGCGTCTTTTCCCCCATTGTCTGTCTGAACTTAATCATTATCAATCGCTGCAAAATCATTTATTAACCCTAAATTTAAAAATTGATTTCACCGACACTATTTGTATATAATTATTTATTTAAGCCAAAATAAGACAAATTTTACAATATATGATATGAAGGATATTGTCTTTATATCCAGTCTGTTTGATACAAAACTGGCCATTGGAATTGAATAGATTGTATTCTTTTCCGTTTGAAGGCACATCGCACAGATAACAACATAGGTCCGTGCAGTTGGCAATGACACAGACACGAAAAGAACATTTCAAAATTAACCAAAAATAACAGTAAAGGCCCGGTGAAAATAAGCAGCGTTTAATCTAAAAGTATTGAAAATACACTATTCGGAACATTCAATTTCCTGAACGTTCTGTTCAGTCCCCCTTCCCTCTAATCACTTGTGACTACAGACCCTCCAAAGATAGAAAACAAAGAAAATAAACCAACCTATTATTTCTTTGGTAAGATTAATTGAAAAAGAATTAAATATACTGAGATAGCGAACAGTAATCAAGCCCAGAAGTCTATTATATAACATACAATTAATGCAGAGAAAACACGGCCCTCCAAAACATTAAAGATTTGATCAGGTGCCATAGAGGAATGAGTATCCCCTGCCGATAGGTCACATACGCCATGTGTTTCTTGTCATAATCGGGATATCAGTTTTACTGAATAATAAATTGTATATGCTGACAAGGCCATTGTATTGACAATAGAACTAACGATTGATTGCAAATTGTTTAACGTCCCTCTCGACACATTTCAGAGGTATGAACCCCACATGCAAATGACCAAGGAAGGATCATTGGACTTTTGACCTTTTTTCTAACTGAGAGCTAACTATTCTTAATTTACAACTGTTTGGTACGGAACAAAGAACATAATGATGTTATCTATAAATCTTTATAGCTGATCACATATGGTGGCTCGACGGCAAGTAAATAACATATTAATTAGAAAATTAAATGAATATTACTTGTGAGATGGAATTTGATTATAATTTTACCAAATCAACTTAGTACTGAGGGATCAAATGAGATTGCTTCGAGGTCACGTGATGGTCAGTATTCAGAGATCCTTGGAAGTATTGATGTAATTTTAATAATAATAATATCCATTCAGATTTAGATGATTTCCGGCATCCCATATACAAAGGGTGGGTATGGGATGGGCATTTGATCCCTCAGTACTAAGTTGATTTGGTAAAATTATAATCAAATTTCATCTTACAAGTAATATTCATTTAATTTTCTAATTTTACCAAATCAACAGTACTGAGGGAACCAATGAGATTTTAGAGACAATACTTCCAAGGATTCAAAATGTATTGTATATATTAAAAGCAAATGCAAACAGTTCACTTTTATTTTCGACTAGTTGAATATAACATAAACATGCATTTTACATGATGATAATGTACATGTATTGACATTTTAAACAAAAGCAACACAATTAGATTTCATGACTTTTTCGTGCCAGCACCAACTGCGACGAGGGACCTCGGTTTATACGATCTCATTCGAAGGACCGGTCTCCACGTCCCACAGTGGGATTCGAACCCACAACGTAAGGATCAACTCCTTCGCTACTCTAGAGCAGACGCTCTAACCACTGCGCCACACGGGCGAGTAAAACTAGCGAAAGGATAACTTTAAACCAGACTGCTGATATTCTCGTTTCAACAATTTGTCAATGATTTACCTTGTTTTAGATATTGTTCATACGTAGAGCATACACATGCATATCGACACATTTCAGAGGTATGAACCCCATATGCAAATGACCAAGGAAGGATCATTGGACTTTTGACCTTTTTTCTAACTGAGAGCTAACTAGTCTTAATTTACAACTGTTTGGTAAAGAACAAAGAACATAATGATGTTATCTATAAATCTTTATAGCTGATCACATATGGTGGCTCAACGGCAAGTAGATAACATATTATTAGATCTCTCTCAGTAAAGCGGCATTTTGGCTTTGAAACAGCTGTTTGTTTGCCGTCGGTAAAGCTTTCACATTCGAAACATTTATTTCAAAAAGGCCTTTATAGCTCATACTGTACATAATTAAAGGTATTAAACTAGCACATGATTTTACTCATTTGTTGGCTTTTTAAAAAACTTGTCCGACTCATAACTCCAGAAATATATATAACTCTTAAAAACTTTCATTTACTAGTAACTAGTAAATGTTTTCAATCTTAAGCTGTTATTAATGATATTAATATTATTAAACTATATTAATGATATAGCTGTTATAATAATATTACAATGCATGCAATGGTCTGAACAAAAACTTAAATGGGATACAGAATGCTATGTTTTTCAGATGTGCTCTATACATTGCAAAATGGCGAGTCAAGTGAAGGTGAAATCGTTACATCATTTAAAAGCCCACATATGTTAAAGAAAAGACAGGTAAGTAGCTCTAGCAATGGTACATTCTGTGCCGTTGACAATAAAGCCTATACATGTACCATAACACTTTCTTACAAAACGCCACAATACACTAAAAAATAAGGTACGTAAATGAAACAGACTTTGATATAATTCTGGGAATTTGATATAAAGACAAAAATAAATAATTTCAACCTAACAGTTTTATACTTTTAGTTTAATATTGTTTACAATTTTCACATCCAAAATGACGGGTGCTCGACCGTAATTTTGTTTACATTGACAATAATATCTAAGCCATAGATTAATCTATTTTCGGCATTTACATTATTATGTACTATATTTAGTTCTTTTCTTTCGTGCTTTACTTTGTACTTGAGTTGTTAAATATTTGCAATATTGTATATCTCACATAAATCTTGTCATGTGAAACAATAATCATAAAAGAAACTCATGATTTTGACTTATTATGTTACTTTAATGATATGCAAACTTTGGAAATTGTTATAAATCATTACAGGTAATCAAGAATAATGGATATTACACGTCAAAAGTAATGACAAATACTCCTGATTTCAATGAATACTGGGAGGATCTGATCTGAACAATTCAAACGGACATGAAACTCTTGTACAGGGCTATAGAAAGGCTATTGTAAGCATCATATAAAGTTTTCTAGGGTTGTAAGTCAGTTCAGGTTATGGAAAATAATTTGGAGCTCAATCAAGTGATGTTATGTTATTTTTCATGACTTTGTTTATAGCAAAATGCCGAACAATATACATATTTACTTGAAACAATCACTAAAAAACAGTTACTGTACTTTAATGCAGTGCCCTACAGGAATAATCTATCATTGAAAACACTTTTGTTAAAATATCATGATAAAGCAGTTATAGAAACAAAATTTGAATATGATGAATACAATATATTTTATTTATTTTGCAGCCGGTTGACGTGAAAAATAAATTCAGATTTTATGGTAATAATATAACCAGGATGATGATAACCAACTCAGGTAATAGACTGTATTGTAGCTCTAGCAATGGTACATTCTGTGCCGTTGACAATAAAGCCTATACATGTACCATAACACTTTCTTACAAAACGCCACAATACACTGAAAATGAGGTACGTTAATGAAACAGACTTTGATATAATTCTCTATATTTGATATAAAGATAGAATAAATAATTTCAACCCAACAGTTTTATACTTTTAGTTTAATATTGTTTACAACTTTCACATCCAAAATGACGGGTGCTCGACCGTAATTTTGTTTACATTGACAATAATATCTAAGCCATAGATTAATCTATTTTCGGCATTTACATTATTATGTACTATATTTAGTTCTTTTCTTTCGTGCTTTACTTTGTACTTGAGTTGTTAAATATTTGCAATATTGTATATCTCACATAAATCTTGTCATGTGAAACAATAATCATAAAAGAAACTCATGATTTTGACTTATTATGTTACTTTAATGATATGCAAACTTTGGAAATTGTTATAAATCATTACAGGTAATCAAGAATAATGGATATTACACGTCAAAAGTAATGACAAATACTCCTGATTTCAATGAATACTGGGAGGATCTGATCTGAACAATTCAAACGGACATGAAACTCTTGTACAGGGCTATAGAAAGGCTATTGTAAGCATCATATAAAGTTTTCTAGGGTTGTAAGTCAGTTCAGGTTATGGAAAATAATTTGGAGCTCAATCAAGTGATGTTATGTTATTTTTCATGACTTTGTTTATAGCAAAATGCCGAACAATATACATATTTACTTGAAACAATCACTAAAAAACAGTTACTGTACTTTAATGCAGTGCCCTACAGGAATAATCTATCATTGAAAACACTTTTGTTAAAATATCATGATAAAGCAGTTATAGAAACAAAATTTAAATATGATGAATACAATATATTTTATTTATTTTGCAGCCGGTTGACGTGAAAAATAAATTCAGATTTTATGGTAATAATATAACCAGGATGATGATAACCAACTCAGGTAATAGACTGTATTGTCAAATTAATTAAAAAAGGCTGGTGCATATAATCTTAAACAGTACTTTTTAATAGAATTTACATTTTACTTAAACAATTACCAATTTTCCCATCTCTAATCCAATTCTGTAGACATGTTTTTTTCAGGATTTTCAAGCATGGTCCAATTTCAACATCAATATCTCGCAGCCACACAGTATATTGCGCCACTGATGGCAAACTTTGATCCTACTATCAATGAGGATTCAAATATTCTCTTTAAAGATTCTGGTGTGTCCACCTGTCGTTGAAATTTTAAGCCACATGGCAACTATCATTTAATTTTTGAATCAACGTAATGTGCAAATGTTTTATTCATCATAATTTGTCTTTGTTTCTACAGATAATAGATTTGTAGTGGAATGGCAAAATGTTTATCTCCAAGACAAGAATGACAGTAAGGCCATACTTTATGATATTTCATATTCGTTTTAATTCTCATATATTGCATTTTAGTTTTTTTTTCTTTATTGCTTGAAAATCACACACATCCAAACTTAAAATAATGTCTCATTTATCGAATATAATGTATCTTAAATTTAAAAAAAACCTGAAAAACAAAATACTACAACTATTTTTTTGTATCGTTCGTGATAAATACATTTAGAGGAAACGAACAAAATTCCACATGAAAAGTCCAATAAACTATAAAAATCAGGAGCAGAGCAAATCCGAAACCTTGAAACAATTGAGGTGGATCAGATGTCATGGAGAAGTGAGCATCCCCTGCCTACCAATCAAACCCGCCGTTTGCTTCTTGTCCTGATCGGAAAATAATGAGAAATCCGTTGTAATTTCAGTGTGTGAAGAATAAATTAACAATTAATACGTTAGTTCACAACGTCAGAATCTAATACAGTCGGTGATTGGATATGATTTTTATCCATTGAAACGTATCTGCGTAAATTAAATAAAAACATTTGATTCTCTTTATTATAGAACCCCATTAAACAAATTTATAATTTTTTCAGCAAAACCTTCAATTTTCAAACAACAGTTCACACCAATGGAACGATATATTTTGCGTACAAACAGGTAAAATATAATATATTTATTATGTTGCTAATGTTGTTAAGCAATAATAGTAATTACCCGACCTTCACAAAGCAATGTTTGATTTCAATAACTATCAAGCAAATATTTAAAAGTTGCATTGCATTGTAAGAAAATTTCCATATTATTCTACGATCAAATTTACTAGAATTAATAATATAACGGTCTATTTTCGGTGCATAATCATGTGACCTGAGCACGTGGAAAAACATAAAATGATGGTTCTTGGGAATTGTTCATACTATCTATGTATTTTAGTAATGATAACGTAACCAAATTGCCTTAGTTTTATTGTTTTGTTCCCCTCGGTTAATTTTGGTAGGTATTCAATGTCACTGGGTAAAACGCATCATGTGAAAAATGTATTTTGTCAGTGCATAAGAAGTAAAATAGATATGTATTGTAGATACCAGTAGAAGTGTCTGAAATTGACACAAACAATCATCCCGTAAAAATGGGTGTGTCTGATGCATTCTACATAGACGTCATAAGACAAAGTATTAGTAATAATGATATCATACACAACAAGTGAACAAAAACTCCTTTTTAAGTCAAACTCATATGAGTATGTACGGCTTTGGTTTAAATCTATTGGTTTTTTTCGATTTATCATGTCAGTAGAGTTATGGATTTTAACAATTAGCAACAGTGCTAAATGGTTCAAAAAGAGAATTCATTTAACAGGTCGACCTGTTTAAAAATATTTGAACAGCCTTTTTGTAATACACATTTACTTGGCGTTAAACAATATAAAATCAATCAATGTAATATACATTTTAAATTTTCGGTCATGTACTGATAGCTTAAAGGCAAATAACAAGCACTGAACACGTATCTTTTTAATTTAAAAAGGGTGTAGTTTCTCTTTTAACCGGCCATTTTCTCTTCACTATTCACCTTCTTTCTATATGTATGGAAGCCTTGGAGCGACACTGATTTACTTCTGGAGTTAGTTCTTGTGATATTTTGTTTTATTTCATGTTATTATAAATTTGTTACACACACTTTTTCTATCCCGAAAAAATATGTGTAAGATGCAGGCTACGTATATAGTTTCAAGAAAAAAAATATTTTGCTTGAACTAGGATAAAACATATCACTTTTATAACATATAAGCCAAGTCATATATAACAGATAAGTCACAACAAATAAGTTATAACAAACAGTCTTAAAGAGTAAAAGATTTTCCTTATACATCTTTATACTCCAGGGCTGCCGATCGGAAAAGGTTATTTGTTTCAACTTTGAAAAACAAATTGTTTTATTACTTCATTAACATTTTTATGATACCAGTGTTTTATTATTTCATTCACAATTTTTAATGATACCAGTTTTAGAAATCAAATTTCATTTTATTTCATTTTTATTTACATGCATGTATGTTTTACTCTATTCCGTGTTGTAACATCAGGTCTGTCACTGTTTTAAAACACCAACGAATGAAAATAAGATTAAGCTCCGCCCATTCTGTGACAAAAGCGGTCCAACATCTATTTTGCATGCCCACTCAGCAAAACATTAAGGATGTTAGACTTTTTTCGTAAAGATTTGAATAGGAAAAAAAATAAGGTATGACAATAGCAATTTTTGCAGGTGTACAAAGAAGAACCTAAAATGAATACGATCGCTTGAATATCAACCTTAAGTTAGTTCGTTCAGGGACAGTTGTCATTTTGGACCCATTGAAGAGTAAGTTTTCTGTTTGTCATGGAAAATTCAGAATCAACAAAACAGCTATCAAAAAGGCCGTTTTAAATGTCTGTTCATACAACATTTAACTCTAAATTATATAATTTTTGAGCATACTGGGACCCTAATCATATACTGTATACAGGAAAATTTTCACCCCCGTTTAATTTTCGCCCTCGTCGGATATGGCCGAATTTAAATCGGGGCGAACTTAAAGTAAACAGTATAATATCTTAAACAAATATCTTGCTTGAAGAATTTAAAACGGGGCAAACTTGTTTCAAAATGTAAAAGGGTGAAAAAAAACATGGCGCGAAAATAACCCTCTATACAGAATAATGAAAGACAACATAGCTATGAAGAAAACTTCTTTCTGTCTTAAAAAACCTTACAATGAAGTGCATTGAAGTGGTAAAATTTTCCGTTTGGATGAAACGTTCTGAGTCATGTTTTGAACGTCAATTATAACATTAAGACACGCCAATTTCTTTAGAAACGAAAAAGAAATATTCGTCGTAATGTTTAAGGACACCCCACTCTTCGTGACAAGCAATATGAGTTACACCGAAATCGAGATTTTTATATCATAAGAGAGAAAGTTTGAGAGTTCTTTGCTTCTGTAAAACACATATTGCAACGAATTTGTCCATAATTATGAATTTATCATGTTCATTAGAGTCACATTAACACAGGTATCGGTCGAACACGTGCTTACTCGGTGTTTATATGTAGACCGCCAATTTGATTGGCTATTATATTTATAGAATACCTGTTCTACAGGTATTCGAGTGAACCATCTGTCCGATTTTGCCTTTCTAAAGAAATGGGCGTGTCGTCGTATGACAATCATCGTTCTAAAGATAGCCTAAAACGTTCCAGTCAAACGGAAAATTTTACCACTTCAATGCGCTTCATTGTAATGTCAGCGTTTAAATCCATGACACTATGTATTTTCAAAACCTCTTTGCTATACTGTATCCAAATTCATAATTTTCATTTTAGTTTTACATAAAATTGTTTCTTATTCAAATAAAATCGCTTCTAAGCTTTCATGTCTTCATACTTGTTTACAGCCTGTAATATTGCCAAGGATTGTACAACTTGTTTAATTAATTCAAGAAGATTCGTTTGATTGTAAATGGTGTCCAATGGTTGGTAGATGTACCGATGGCATTGATTGGCTGAGACAAGAATGGCTTTGTCAAGATTAATTGTGACAGAAAGGTAAAGAGTCTTGACAACATACTCAGAATTTGTCACAATTATCTTTAAGAAATTTGGTTTATTTGATTTAGAAATTTCGAAATATTATAACACTTTTTTTTAATTGTAAAGTTTAATCTTTCTTTAAAATTACCTTATTTAGTAACAACAAATGATAAAAATTAAATTGCAAAATATGGAAAAGCGAAGCTATCATAAGAATCTATGCACAGTTGAAGCTGTATCATCTTACACATGTAGCTAGCAAAGGGTTTCCGATCCGAAATCTACTCTGCAATTTTTGGCAGATGTGGTTGAAAATTTTAGAACTCGGGCAAACGAATTTGATTTTCTGCGAAGTCACAGTCTACGCAAGGTTTTTACTTATCAACGATTTTCGGATGAATTAAAATCTGTTCGTGTTTTATGCAAAAGAAGAGTGGGTCTCCGCTCCAATTTTTTGAAAGATATTCCTAAAAGTTTGCAATTAAATATTCGTTTGTTTTTTTTTTGTTTACAAAAACATAAAAATACTCTAAGGTCCATTAAGTCAAGGGTCATATCACAAACATGATTTAAATGCCAAATTTCATCATGAGCCATGTAGCATAGTGGTTAGCGCGTTAGTCTCAAAGCAGTATGAATCGTCGGGGTTTTTTTTAGCTTGAATACTGTTCGTATCTCCATATATTTCACGAAAGCTATATTTAATCGTTGGGTTACTGTTTCTACATCATATTTTAAAGGCGATGTAATAAAAAGGTGATAGTAACAAACTATGATAGATCTTTAAAAAAAAAATCAACGTACAACACGAATATGTGAAAAGTGAAAAACCATAGAAATTCCAATGCTCAAGGATGCGACCGGGTGTGTCGGTCGACAGGGGATGCTAACTCCACCTAGAAACCTGATCCCACATTTGGTATTTTTCGGGGAACTTCAATGAGTGGTATTATTTTAGGATCTTGGGATCATACATTGTTCCCTGTTTACAGTTTTTCAGTATATAATTACTTCAGAAAGGTTTCTTAATAAAAGAAATAAGTTGAAATTTTCTTTCTAAAAGATGAGCTTAGTGAAATAACTTTCAGTTTATTTTTTCTTTAAAAAGTTATATGAAAACATTGTTTACAATTCAACAAGTTTATACCGGATAATGATTTTTTTTCGAAGTCACAAGAGAGAGACACTATCGTAGATTTTCATACATATCTAATAAATGATGCATTTGCAAGCATTTTTCCTCTAGAATTACCGGATACTCTACATTGCGACATGGCAATGTGTACAATTTTAGGTTTTTCAAATTTCATTTTTCATTGCCTTATTAAAGACAAATAAATTTAGAAAACCACTACCTTTTATTACTTCAAACTTAATATATATTTCTTTTCTACATAAGATAATGATTTTTTTTAAACAGTCTATCACTCTCTCATATGTGAATTATATCAATAATGCTTGTATGCTTAAAGATGAATACAAGTTGCTAGCTAAATATCTTTCTTGCAATCCATTTTTAAAACAAATATGTGAAAGAGAGCACATGGAGGAATAAGCATCTTCCGCGGACCAGTCACACCCGCTATATTTTCTTCGTCATGATCAAGAAATAACGGAAAAAATTTAGCGACAATTTAGTGCGTAAATGATGATCTTATAATTGATTTGATCAGGTTTAAAAAAATTACAAGACCCATACCTTCTCTTGACCGTATTTCCATAGCATCTCTATTTTCCTAGAGTCCACATCAAATAACCCCTAATTTTCCTCCGATTACCTCCTAGCTAAACATCTGAAGAAGTTCCATAATCTATCTCGAACGAAAATACTTTATCATAATTTTACTTCTATTTCAAAAACATTGACAGTGGAAATGAAGTGGAAACATGAAACCTGTAATTATTACGTTTGTTCTCTCTTTTCATTGATCTTGGAATTCAAGACAGCTGAAACAAGTGGATGTGTGAGAACTATTGAAAGAACTTTAATTTTCTCCATTAATAATAAAGGTAATTATAAAATGATCCAAAATCGAACAAATCATTTTAAGTGAAACTCTATATAATTTGAAACAATAGTGTCTTAAGCAAAAAAGTACATATAATAGCTTGGAGAGAAGTAGCTAGAACATAAAAGATTTTGAGGTTTGGAGATTGAGACTTATTCTCTTATTCTGAGTAAATATGTTGAAGAACCTAACATGTTTCATCTTCATCACAGTATTTCCTTATATTCAGTTCTTGTATCAGTTTCAATGTAGACAGAGCTGTAGGAAAGAAACTTCCTGTGAATCCTATCAAAATCGTTAAAGGTGTAGGCTTACGACTCTGTTTGAAACAATGCGAAAGACACCCGTCGTGCTTGTCTATCAATTTTAATCAGAAAACGTTCGAATGTGAATTGCTAAATGTGTTGGGAAACTCATCAACACGGTTTGTCGATGAGAGCAACTACATTTTTGAAGAACTATCAAAAGACGTAAGTACATAACTTTAATTGTTACAAGTATGATGTAGGATTTTAAATATTTATTATACAGCTGTAGTTTTATATTTGTACAAAAATAACACAGTAAAAACATTAATTTATGTTTTCTTATGCTTATATGCAAGCTCACCGCAGCTTGTTTTTGCTAATTTTGTATAAGTCAAATAAAACACTTTCATAGAGATGAATAATGTCATTTATTAAAATGACGGTATAAATGTGAACAATTTAACAAACAAGAAGGGGATCAGATTCACAAGCTTTGATTAGCAGTTACGTAAAATATGATAATGTCTGATCCCCCAAAACTGACTAGAAAAAAGTATCTGTAAGACAAGACAATGAAAACATCATATGAAAAAAGTTAGCAAAAAGATGGCACATAAAAACAAAATAGGTCACAAGATGTGACATGCAAGTCACATCCATGTTAGATGTGACATGCAGATCACATCCGTGCCATCCAAGGTGAGCTTGCACACAATATGAATTATTCATGGAAGCAGTTAATCACTGGCCTCTACATACATTTTATTTTAAAGTAATGCAATGAAAAATCCTCCTATTATTATTCCATAATCACAGTTTACACGAAAATGTCATATGTAATACAAAATGAAGGAAGAACATCTTATAAAATAATGTCCGCGAAATGTTAAGAAATATAGGCATTACTAAGTAATTAAAGTATGAAATAACAATAATTTCAGAATAAATGATATAACAATCACAAAGTATTGTATGAGCCAGCAAGCAAGCTAGGTTAAGAGAGGTGTATTTTAATATCCAACAGCAGTTATTCACTGACCTGTCAGTGTGCAAATGAACATGTTCCTTAAGGTACTTCATCTTGTAGGAGTAAAACAAAACAGCAGTTAAATACTGACCTGTATTTAAACTGCATTCTATTAGCTGACTATTTATCATGAGTAGAACAAAACAACAGTTAAACACTGACCTGTATTTGAACTACCTCCTAGTATCTGACTATTTATTGTTTATAGAACAAACAGCAGTAAATCACTGACCTGTATTTGAACTACCTCCTAGTATCTGACTATTTTTTGTTTATAGAAGAAACAGCAGTAAATCACTGACCTGTATTTAAACTACATCCTAGTATCTGACTGTCTATCATGAGTGGAACAAAACAACAACTAAACACTGACCAGCATTTGAACTATCGGTACATTATAGAATCTGGTTATCCATTGGGAGTAGAACAAAACTTATATGTTTGAGGTCTAGTAATTTAAGCAAACTTAAATTTTGCAATTTCTACCTAGTGATGAGTGATAGTGTCCTTGAGTAGGACACAAGGTCAGTGAAAATTTTACATACTCAAACCTTGAATTATTTAATTTTCTCTATTTATACTACTTTTAACTGTTTAGTTCTAATTTGTAATTTAAAGATTTGAATTAGAAATTGGACAAAATATTCAACAATCCCAATAATACCTGCAAAACAACTGTTCCTCTTAGAACTGTAGAACCAAGAATGTGGTATACATTAATTCCATGAATTATTTCCTTTTAATGGAGGAACATACCATGCGGCTATACCCGACAGTATGAATAAGTTTTACAAGGTGAAGGTTAATATTATTATGATCTTAAGCAAATCGTGAATATAATGTGAACTTCCTAGATTATACTGAATTTTGTAAATAGCATCTACAGGGAACTTGAAAGTTTAAATATAAGTATAAGCTAATATCCCTAAAAATAAGATTGCATGGAAAGTGGCCTTAATGTTAAACTAGAGAACTTAAAGGTGTTTACTAAAGGCCTAGTACAAAAGTAATGAATTGAAGGGGTATAGTTATCCTATACCAAACCCTATTTAAGCCATCGATAAAATATTTTCTTGCAAGATACATAACCCGTGCTTTTATTTGTAAAAATACCTTGTTTAAGGACAAATTCCCTCCCTATAGATCATGTTTATTAATAAAGACACAATCTTTAATTTGTTTTATTAAAGGAACAATAATCTTGATTCTGTCATATTCAAATTTGTCACATATTTATCTTTGATTCAAATAAAGATTACTCATTTCTTTGACTGGATAATCCTAGCATATAGAGTGGATTGTTTACCTGTTTAAGGACATATCCCTCCCATAAGTAAATGAAATTGAAGAAGTGAAAATCCTATCCTTAATTTATAAATAGAAAGGCCAGTTGTAAAAGGTGATCATTTGTGATGTGGATAATTGGAATCTGCATATATCATTTGCTTGCTGACTCACCTGCAAATGTTTTATAAGAAACCAAGTTTCATGATCTAGCTAGTATGGATGCTTTCTCAACCAACGTTAGTGGATATCCTGGTCATTCAGCTGATTTAGGGCACATCCATGGCAGCACTGCTGCAGTTTTGCTGGCACATACATGTATCTGCATCTTATATAAGGTTATTGCATGGTAAAGTCAAAAAGTGTCAACCAAGTTTTGAAATTTTTAATATAGATATAATACATTAAATTCACGGCATTAGGCACAGCTTCATTTGGCTCCCCAGGCTATGGAGATCATCTTAGTTCCCTCTTACAGTGTAACTGGAATTAGTAAAATGTTATGATGAGGGTTGTAAGGATTCTTTTCCTGAGGATCTGTGTTCTCACCGATTGTTCGGGATGTATCTACAATGTACTTAAAAGTTAATTTTATTATTATTATTATTATTATTATTATTATTATTATTATTATCATTACTCATCCACGTACAAAGTGCTCACAAGGGAGGATACCAACTCAAAATTGGGAAGCAAAATTAGGTCTACATGAGCAAACAATGCAACAACAAAAGAAAGGATACTTTCTTCAGGATGAATTAGCAGATCCTGCACAATTATTATAATATATGATAAATGTTTGGGTAATTCAGGATGACTTAATATTGGCAACAATCTGGCAATATGACCAAGGACATATCAGAAGAAATATTAAAAACTTAACAGTATATTTCATGAATCCACTACAGGGAACAATAATTTGTATGGATTTTTCCAGTGTCACCTCATAGATATTACTTACTTTAAGAGGTATATGAACTAAAACATGAATAAACATTAGAACTCTAAGAAAGAAGGCATATACTGCCAGTAAACAATATCAATTAAATGAACAAATACTTTATCGTAATAAGTTTTGTCCCAAAACAATGAATCATATCTGAAACTCTGACCCTTATGTATATAAAACTCCTAACCAATCAAAATACGTCAAGAGCAATTAACAATAGATACATGTATCTCTGCCTCATTCGTACATGTAAATTCCTTAACCAAACTAATATGTGTTACTGCGATTCATAGTATCAGTAACTGCTGTTATCAGAATATTAAGCGACATAGGCATAATGGGTAAATTAAATGCTATGGGTCAGTCAACATCATTGTACTATTAATGACATCAATATTAGCTTCAATAGGAAAAACCGTGCCAAAAGTCAGATGTGTTTTATAAGACACAATTTGAATGTCATTTCGAGCAATTAACAATCAACACTATAAGTAACTTTGACCCAACCAACAGATGTGCTTCATAAGACACCATTTGATCAACTTGATTGTCATTATAAGTGAATAATAATAATAATAAAAACAATATGGGTAATTCTGACCCAACCATAAACAGATATGATATGCAACATAAGATGCCAATTGATTGTAATTAGAGGCAGCCAACAATCAACATCATAAGTAACTCCGACCCAACAATGAACAGATATGCTTCATAAGACGTCAATGATTGTCAATATGAGCAGCCAACAATAGACACTCTGACCCATCAATAAACAAGATAGGAAACTCTTACTCAACAATAAATAAACAATATGGGTAACTCCAAGCCACCAATAAAGAATATGGGTAACTCTGACCCAACAATAAATGAACAATATGGGTAACTCCCAGGCAACAATAGACAATATGGGTAACTCTGATCTAACATTTAACAATATGG
Source organism: Saccostrea cuccullata (assembly GCF_032062105.1). Lineage (NCBI taxonomy): Eukaryota > Metazoa > Mollusca > Bivalvia > Ostreida > Ostreidae > Saccostrea > Saccostrea cuccullata. The sequence goes on from NW_026941467.1 coordinate 85,378, forward strand.
GAAACTCTGACCTAACAATAAATAAACAATATGTTTAACTTCGACCCAACAATAAATAAACAAAATGGGTAATTCCGACCCAACAATAAACAGTATGTATAACTCTGACGCAACAATAAGCAATAAAGGTAACTCCGACCCAGCAATAGACAATATGGGTAACTACGACCCAACAATAAACAATATGGGTAACATCGACCCAACAGTAAACCGAAAAGCTTCATACGACGCCAATTAATTGTCAGTATGAGCATCCAACAATAAAACAATATGGGCAACTCCTACCCAAACAATAAACAATATAAGTAACTGCGACCCAACAATAAACAATATGGGTAACATCGACCCACCAATAAACCGAAAAGCTTCATACGACGCCAATTGATTGTCAGTATGAGCATCAAACAATAAAACAATATGGGTACTTCGACCCAAACAATAAACAATATAAGTAACTCCGACCCAACAATTAATAATATGGGTAACATCGACCCAACAATAAACCGAAAAGCTTCATACGACGCCAATTGATTGTCAGTATGAGCATCCAACAATAAAACAATGTGGGTATACCGACCAACAGGTACAATCTACTGTGTACCAAAACAATGTGGGTATACCGACCAGGTACAAATATTGTGTACCAAAACAATGTGGGTATACCGACCCACAGGTACAAATATTGTGTACCAAAACAATGTGGGTATACCGACCCACAGGTACAATCTACTGTGTACCAAAACAATGTAGGTATACCGACCCACAGGTACAAATATTGTGCACCAAAACAATATGGGTATACTGACCCAACATGTACAAATCTACTGTGTACAAAACAATAAACAACAAAGGTAACTGTGATCCAATAAGTGAATAACTACTGTGTAACATGGGTAACTCTGACCCAATAAGTACATATCTACTGTGTACCACACCAATAAACACTATGGGTAACTTTGACCCAATAGGTAAAACCTTGTACCAAAACAATAAACAACTTAAGCAACACTGATCAAATAGCTACTTATCAACTTTTTATCAAAATAACAAACTTGAATAAACTTGAAAGAGTAATACTGATCCCATTAGTACATAATTATTAAATTTGTACAATGTACTAAAATAATCAACCACTTGAGTAACACCGATTCAATTTGTAACTATCAACTTTGTATCAACAGTTTAAACCGTTAACAACACCAACCCAATAAGTACATAAATTATCCACCGAAACGATAAACATCTTGAGTAATCATGTTAATATTGTCTACACCAACCAAATTAGTACATATACCTTGACTACCTAGACTTTGTACAATATCCATTCAATATTTATCAATATACAAAACATGAAATGTTACATATAAACTTAATTTGAACCAAAACTGATCAAACAATAAGGAGCAATTCAAGAAACACCAAAGTATAGAAACTATCTGAACTATGTATATAAAGCTCAGTCCACAACCCTTAAACTCCAAAGAGTGAAAATGAGATATTGGTACATTTATTTACATGATTACAATATACATTTCTCAACTAACCTTAAAAGATAGCTGACATTACCTATTAGATTCTGTTAAGGAAGGGGCAGTGTTTTAACAATGCTGCCTAGCTGTTTTACGTCATGTTGAATGCAAAATGAATATGCAAACTATGATAGGTAATTGAAATTCTCATTGTAGTTCAATAAAACTAAATAACTTTGCATAAAGTTGCTAATTTAAAAGCTTACACCATAGATTATACATGATTTGAGTATTAAACAATGCCTTTGAATAATTGAAAGTGATAACTTATACACAAAAAACTATTTGGAAATCCCAAGCGCGTTATGTATAATTGTAAATCACTTATAAAGTAAACATAATACTGGCCTTCGTCCTCAATTACATGGCAAGGCAAACTCTCTTATGCACGCGGTGAAGCAGCACAGGTGTACGCCAGCTGGACCTAAAACGCCCAAGTTTGAGGTTCAGGGTCTCCCGCTGTGGCCCCAGCTGTGAAATAGCGATGCTTGCAGCAGATACTTGCAGGATGTTCGTTATCTATCACAACTTTTGTTGATCAAACTCTGTATCCACTGATCATGGAGATCGATATAGAGATAGTAATCATTAAAGGTATCTATTTGTTTCGTTCAACCAGTAACAAATAGCTTACTTTGAAATCCTTTCAAATTCAGACTAGGAAAAAGTTCCACGTTTGATGTCGCAATAAAATAGCTCCATGAAATATGTTCTTCTCATGAATATCTGCTTATAAATAAAGTTCATATCGGCAGAAAAATACACCAAATGTATCATACAGTAATCAGGTAATATATTTGATAACCCGCGCACATATTATGTACCACCGCATCAGTAAACAATAAACCAGAAAATCCACCCGTTCTTGTAAATGGCACTTTACAACACGAACAATACTTTGTTCCTTTCCATTCATTGGAATTTCATCTCGACAGAAAGCCAGGGCACGTTCAGCTAAGTTAAACAATCACAGACATTGTAACAAATCTTCAAAATAGACGTGCCTCTAATTTTAGCGTGGTCAGCAGGCGGGTTATCACAATACAACTGAATGACTCGCTGAGCTGACCACGTGACCTTACACCTTCTATCATACGTAGTCCATCAACCAAGGTGTGGATCTAAGAATTTTTTATATTTTACCAAAATAAATCCTACCGGAAACCTCCAACTAAGTTATCGCATTCAATACATAAATACAATTATTATTCTAAAAATTGTTGTTTTAAGAAAAAAATTCGAACGTCCAGATCAGATCAATGTATGTTATAATTATAGGATGACAACAGAACACTTTGTGGAGATTCATTATGTATGTTATAATTGCAGGATGACAACAGAACACTTTGTGGAGATTCATTATGTATGTTATAATTATAGGATGACAACAGAACACTTTGTGGAGATTCATTTATGTTATAATTATAGGATGACAACAGAACACTTTGTGGAGATTCATTATGTATGTTATAATTATAGGATGACAACAGAACACTTTGTGGAGATTCATTATGTATGTTATAATTATAGGATGACAGCAGAACACTTTGTGGAGATTCATTATGTATGTTATAATTATAGGATGACAGCAGAACACTTTGTGGAGATTCATCATGTATGTTATAATTATAGGATGACAACAGAACACTTTGTGGAGATTCATCATGTATGTCATAATTATAGGATGACAACAGAACACTTTGTAGAGATTCATTATGTATGTTATAATTGCAGGATGACAACAGAACACTTTGTGGAGATTCATTATGTATGTTATAATTATAGGATGACAACAGAACACTTTGTGGAGATTCATTATGTATGTTATAATTATAGGATGACAACAGAACACTTTGTGGAGATTCATTATGTATGTTATAATTATAGGATGACAACAGAACACTTTGTGGAGATTCATTATGTATGTTATAATTGTAGGAAGACAACAGAACACTTTGTGGAGATTCATTATGTATGTTATAATTGTAGGAAGACAACAGAACACTTTGTGGAGATTCATTATGTATGTTATAATTCTAGGATGACAGCAGAACACTTTGTGGAGATTCATCATGTATGTTATAATTATAGGATGACAACAGAACACTTTGTGGAGATTCATTATGTATGTTATAATTATAGGATGACAACAGAACACTTTGTGGAGATTCATTATGTATGTTATAATTATAGGATGACAACAGAACACTTTGTGGAGATTCATTATGTATGTTATAATTATAGGATGACAACAGAACACTTTGTGGAGATTCATTATGTATGTTATAATTATAGGATGACAACAGAACACTTTGTGGAGATTCATTTATGTTATAATTATAGGATGACAACAGAACACTTTGTGGAGATTCATTATGTATGTTATAATTATAGGATGACAACAGAACACTTTGTGGAGATTCATTATGTATGTTATAATTATAGGATGACAACAGAACACTTTGTGGAGATTCATTATGTAACAATTATTCCACCTGTATTTCTACGTCATCAACCAAGAAAATCTGCATTGCTACAGGTAGGTCATTTTTCTGTTCAAGGACATTTTGGAAATATATTAATTAGAATTGCAGGCACACTTCACTTACATTGTTAAATTAATATCATTTGACTGGACTTTTGGGCTCAATTACTGTTCCTTATCAGCATAAGAGATTTCTTCTAAAACATTTTTTTTCAAATCCTATAACAACTAAAATGCGTACGGAATATGCTTGGCAAGCACATTAAAACCCCGAAAGAAATTACGTTTGATTCAGCATATCAAGTATTTTTAGCATGTATATAGAACTTGTTTACTGTCGCAATTCACTTTCAAATTAGTTCAAATGCGTATATACTATGAGAAACTTATTGCAAAATCTTGAATTTAAATATTAATCAAAAGAAAATTTAACATGTAAATGGAGGAAAAATGCTGTTTTAGCTTTAGGCACTATGAATTAAAACATTTGTATGTATCAATTGTTTTTTTATAATGAATATTTTGAACATATTTTACAATAGAATAATTTGTGTTGGCTTCATATAAATATATCAGTATATTTATAATAAATATTGGAGTCATGCATCGCAATGTTTTTTGGTTACCTGTATTTATTAATTAAATTGGTTACCTATATTTATTAATTAAATATATTTAGAATTTTTCTCAATTGTGTAACGATTCTCAAATAATAGAATCATCTATTGTTATATATGTCTTAAGTTAAATAAATGTTTCTTTTAAGAATGTTCAGAACCTGTCCCTTTCCTGGAAAATGGAATCATTCTACGTCAGAACTATAATCCTCCTTCTGTAACATTTGGCTGTCAACAGAACTACATTGCCGTAGGTCAAGGGAACACAACAACCTGTACACCCGGAGGTAAATGGTCACCTCTTTCTTTGATCTGCGAATTCCTGGGTATTACAGATCTTATTAACAAATTTGCTGTAATTTGTTGATCAAACCTTGATTATACCACCGCAACTGGAAATCTTAATATTCTTTATATATTTATAATTTAACTTCTCTTTTATGCATATCGTATATAAGATTATTTTGTTTTGACGATCTTTTTAAAGGTTCAATACGATTACAAAGCGGAAGTTCGCCAAACGAAGGCAGGGTTGAACTTTCTATCAACAACACATGGGGAACCATTTGTGATGATGCCTGGACGGAAACAGAAGCTCGGGTTGTTTGCCAAATGATGGGGTATACCGGGTAAGTGTTTTATGGAAAGCCACAAGGGACTCATGTTATCAGTCTTCTTTTGACCAAAATATTCATCCTGACTTGGTCAAGATTATGTATGTAAAGATCATGGCGTGGACATGTTTGAAATCCTGACTTGGCAAAAACTGCAAAGAATTATATACAATATGATTTGAGGGTTGTAAGTGGCTTTACGTACCTTTTAAAGGATACACTTGTTTTATGCTCTATAACTATAACTTACTTTCAACTGGCACTGATCTGATCATTTAATTACTTTCAGTATCGCCACTCCTAGAACCGCTGCCTATTTTGGGGAAGGTGAGGGTCCTATCTGGTTAGACGGTGTAAAATGCTCTGGGTCGGAGTCTCATCTTCTGTTGTGTGAACATTCCCCAATAGGAAGCCATAATTGTTATCATTTTTAAGATGCCGGTGTTACATGCTAGTAGAACATTAGTAGCAAGAATGAAATATTTTTCAAGATAAATAATAAAAACAATAAGAAACAAACATTTGTGCACCAGTACAAACTTTTAAAAGTACACGCTAAAATATGATTAAAATTGATATGTGCATGTCGTCTTAAAGACACACATGTAAGGACGCTGAGTTGTGTTTTTGTTAATTAATATTTCACGAAGAGGGGATAGATAGGCTAAATTTTGAGTTTGCTTATGTTCATATGTTTGTAAACAGTTATTCTGCTTTCAGTTCAATATCTTTCTTCCAATATATATCTATCTTATTTTCACCCTAATGCGTCCATTTGCATTCCACTTGAGTTTCATTTTGCATGTTCTCTAATTTTAAAACAAGAATCTTTGAATAAACGTTTTAATAAGTAATAAAGATACTGATAATTCTCTGAAATATGGACACAGAGAAGCATAAAATTAAATAACCTACTGACAGGTTCAAATCATGAAAGAGAAAAAATATGATTAATAGTTATATAATTATTTTATAAAACTATTTTAAAATTAATATCATGTACATGTACATATTTCCTAATGATTCGTAAAATTCTGAAACTAGAAAATAATTGCTAACTGGGATTTTTTCAAGTGATCAAATACTCAGTACCCAGACAAAGATCCAGTATGCAATCCTGATGAGGTTTTTAAAGCATATCTAAAAATTTCCAAAGGATTCTGGATACATTCTCTTATTTTCTTAATGACCTGTTTAGTTACATTTTGTCGCAAAGTGTTCACAATTATTTCCTATCATGTCAAATGGGCCCCACCGATGCGGATTTTCCAACAATTCCTTGGCTTCTTGAACTACAACCTCCGGAGGTAGGCATTGTCCTGCAGAATATTTTATTCTTACAAGTCTTCTTCGTCCAAAATCAATGAATTGAAACAGATCAACGCGCCGCACTTTTGCCCTTCTTTTGTCTGGTCCACCAAATTCGATGATGCCTTCCTTGTGACTGATGAAAATACCATGGTGGTAGTACTCAACACCATTTTGTTCTCCAGCAACAGCTATGTGATCCCCAGGTTCTAAGGACCTAGAAAGTAAGCAACATTTACATGGATGCCCGTAACAATTTTAACAGTTTCCTTTAGAACGTTTTATTCTAATAGTATGCTTAAATTAATTGTTTAAACATTTTTATAAACTTTACAAGCAAAACTTATTTTTACACACATTGATATGCTTTTTATCAAGATCTTTTATTTTGAGGTACATTCTGTTTTCTTTTTCAAGATCCAGGTTTTCATGAAACTTACAAGTAAAAAAAAATGATCGAAAATGGACGTTTTCTGTTGCATACTAGTATGTCGAGATAAATAAGAAGTATTGAAAATTCTGAAAAGTTCATTTTAACAATGAAACATACGAAGATAACGAACAGTATTCAAGATCAAAAGTCCATAAAACAATATAAAATAGAAGCAGAGCAAACACGGACATACAAAACACCAGAGATGGGATCAGGTGCAATGGAGCATCCCCGTGTCGACCGGTCCCACCCGTCGTGTGCTCCTGTAATGATTGAGAAATAACGAAAAAATCTATTGACAATTCATTGTATAAATAATGGACTAACAATTAGTATGAAGAACGTCAGTCAGCATTTGACTCAATGATAAATTGTATTTGCTGATAAGCTCTTTGTATATCGACCATAGAACCTAAGAAAGAATGACTTTAAACGAAACTGCTGATATTCTTGTTTGATCATCTTGTTTGTCAATCTTCAGTAGAACCGACACTGACCTATGAAAACTGGTGCCTGGGATCAGATTCCATTGATATGTAAGCTACCCCATTCGACCTGATAAATCTACCTTGTGTGGCCTTTTCTATGATAAGGTAAAAGGAAAAAATCGAATGACTATCCAGTTTGAAAATATTGGTTCAACAATTTATATGAAACTTATGCTTCAACATTCAGCCTTACTAGAGAAAGTTTTCGCAAAAACAACATATTGCATTGACCCAAAGAAGAATTTGCCAAACGTTAACTTAAAATGGGATTGTTGACATCACTTCCTGTTAAAAGCCTGTCGTTTAAAAGAAAATAATCCTGTGCAAAGAATTAAACTCGAGATATAAACCTCATATGCAGGTTTTCCCACAGGCACTTTGGGTATGGACCCCTCTTTTCCATTTTTCTTTTCTTTTTAAATCCGGGGTCGAGTCGCCTTTTTTCCTATTTTGTATTCTAATATGCACTATATATTATCAATAATGTAACTCTTTTGTCTCTATAAGCTGTTTTTTTTAAGTATAATCGTTTTCGACTGATACATAAAAAGAGAGAACTTCAGGCTTGCAACTCTTTTCTCGTCATCCGCCTCACCTCGTCTAAACTTCGCTCGATTATTTACCTAAAACAGAATAAAACATGGGATATGCATACATTAATTAATTTGTTATACATTACTCTTCCTTTTCATATTTCCATTTAATTTTCATGTGCCCCGGATTTGTAAATATTTCGATGAAATCACCCGCATCTTGGGTGCCCCCCCCCCCCCACCCCTTGTTGCTACGTGCCTGGACTCACTAAATAAAATAAGTCTAGGAAGAGAAATACCCCAGTATCATACCAAAATGTGATCTAATTTTTTCTACAGAGGCCACGTATACTGACTAGCTAAGACCATAAACTGTTGACTGCCATATTCTTGATCATTTTTTGTCCCCCGCTTTCGCGAAAGCGAGGGGACATTAAATCTCATTCATCTGTTCGTCTGTCCGTCAGTCTCTCAGTCTGTCCGTCACAAAAACTTTAACCTTGCCCATAACTTTTGATTTAGTGGAGCTATGACTTTCATATTTCACATATGTATTCCTTGTGAGAAGACCTTTCTTTGGGTACCACCAAATTTGCCTTTTTGACCTTGACCTTGGAGTTTGACCCACTTTTCCACAAAAAATGCCATACTGTTACTTTGGCCATAACTTTTGAATGGTAGATACTTTCACATTTCAGATATATAATTTTATAACAAGACCTTTCATTGGATACCAACAACTTTGACCTTCTGACCTTGACCTTGGAGATTTTGGTACTTTGAAAAAACTTTAACTTTGATCATAACTTTTGAATAGTAAGGGCTAGGGCTTTCATACTTCATATATGTAATTTTTGTTAGAAGGCCTTTCATTGGATACCAAGAACTTTGACCTTGATCTTGGAGTTTGACCTACTTTTCAAAAACTATCTCTTTTTCCACAACTTTTGAACAGTAGATACTAGGACTGTCATATTTCACATATATTTCTTGCGGCAAGATCTTTCATTTGATATCAACAACCTTGACCTTTGACCTTGGAGATTTTTCGTACTTATGAAAAAATTTAACATTTACCATAACTTTTGAACGATAAGGGCTAGGGCTTTCATACTTCATATATGTAATCTTTGTGAAAAGACCTTTCATTGGATACCAAGAACTTTGGCACTCTGACCTTGGAGTTTGACCTACTTTTAAAAAACTATCACTTTTTCCACAACTTTTGAACAGTAGATACTTAAGTACTAGGACTCTCATATTTCACATATGTATTTTTTGCGGCAAGACCTTTCATTTGATATCAACAACCTTGACCTTTTGACCTTGACCTTGGAGATTTTTCGTAGTTATGAAAAAATTTAACCTTTACCATAACTTTTGAACGGTAAGAGCTAGAGCTTTCATACTTCATAAATGTAATTCTTGTCAGGTCTTTCATTGGATACCAAGAACTTTGACCCTCTGAACTTGACCTTGGAGTTTGACCTACTTTTCAAAAACTATCACTTTTGCCGCAACTTTTGATCAGTAGATACTAGGATTCTTATTTCACATATGTATTTCTTGCGGCAAGACCTTTCATTTGTTATCAACAACCTTGACCTTTTGACCGT